>NC_088212.1:79853344-80033344 GCF_036934945.1 Oncorhynchus masou masou | reverse complement strand
TCATTTAATGATCAACACCTATAGATTGATGCCGTCCAGAGGCTGCAGGATGTGGAGAAACCAGGGATTTCAATCGCTTCACTCGCGTGTCTAGGTTGTCATCTGTCCCGTTTCTGTATTATACAGTATATTGATATAACTAGGACCCACACATTTTCCATATTGGATTTTTTTATTGGTTACCTTTGAACTGAACCTGTTCTAAATAATTACCACTGACCTCTATATGTGAAGAACACAGGTCCTGTGTGTGTGTGTGTGTGTGTGTGTGTGTGTGTGTGTGTGTGTGTGTGAGACAATAGTATGCTTTTAGTCAAGGCCTGGGAGGTGTACCGTTTGTACCTTAGGTCACTGCTTTTGAGTGTACTGGGAGGCTTGATATAGTGTGTGTGTGGGGATGTTGCCCCCTGGGCCATTTGGAGGGGTGGGGGTATCATAAATCCCTCCTGGTAGGGCCAGAGCCTAATTGAAAAGGCTGGAGTTGGAGTGGGACCCCTGAACTGTGTCCCCTGGCCCCTCCTGAATGACCCCTGGATATTCTGTCACAGCTCTGTGAAGAACAATGTCAGGATTAAAGAACTGTGTCAGGATTAAAGAACAGTGTCAGGATTAAAGAACAGTCAGGATTAAAGAACAGTGTCAGGATTAAAGAACAGTGTCAGGGTTAAAAAACAGTCAGGATTAAAGAACAGTGTCAGGGTTAAAGAACAATCAGGATTAAAGAACAGTGTCAGGATTAAAGAACAGTCAGGATTAAAGAACAGTCAGGCTTAAAGAACAGTGGCAGGATTAAAGAACAGTGTCAGGGTTAAAGAACAATCAGGATTAAAGAACAGTGTCAGGATTAAAGAACAGTCAGGATTAAAGAACAGTCAGGATTAAAGAACAGTGTCAGGATTAAAGAACAGTCAGGATTAAAGAACAGTCAGGATTAAAGAACAGTGTCAGGATTAAAGAACAGTCAGGATTAAAGAACAGTGTCAGGATTAAAGAACAGTCAGGATTAAAGAACAGTCAGGATTAAAGAACAGTGTCAGGATTAAAGAACAGTCAGGATTAAAGAACAGTCAGTATTAAAGAACAGTGTCAGGGTTAAAGAACAGTCAGGATTAAAGAACAGTCAGGATTAAAGAACAGTGTCAGGGTTAAAGAACAGTCAGGATTAAAGAACAGTATCGGGGTTAAAGAACAGTCAGGATTAAAGAACAGTGTCAGGATTAAAGAACAGTGTCAGGATTAAAGAACATTCAGGATTAAAGAACAGTGTCAGGGTTAAAGAACAGTCAGGATTAAAGAACAGTGTCGGGGTTAAAGAACAGTCAGGATTAAAGAACCGTGTCAGGGTTAAAGAACAGTCAGGATTAAAGAACAGTCAGGTTTAAAGAACAGTGGCAGGATTAAAGAACAGTGTCAGGGTTAAAGAACAGTCAGGATTAAAGAACAGTGTCAGGATTAAAGAACAGTCAGGATTAAAGAACAGTCAGGCTTAAAGAACAGTGGCAGGATTAAAGAACAGTGTCAGGGTTAAAAAACAGTCAGGATTAAAGAACAGTGTCAGGATTAAAGAACAGTCAGGATTAAAGAACAGTCAGGATTAAAGAACAGTGTCAGGGTTAAAGAACAGTCAGGATTAAAGAACAGTGTCAGGATTAAAGAACAGTCAGTATTAAAGAACAGTGTCAGGGTTAAAGAACAGTCAGTATTAAAGAACAGTCAGGATTAAAGAACAATGTCAGGGTTAAAGAACAGTCAGGATTAAAGAACAGTGTCGGGGTTAAAGAACAGTCAGGATTAAAGAACAGTGTCAGGATTAAAGAACAGTGTCAGGATTAAAGAACATTCAGGATTAAAGAACAGTGTCAGGGTTAAAGAACAGTGTCAGGATTAAAGAACAGTGTCAGGGTTAAAGAACAGTGTCAGGGTTAAAGAACAGTGTCAGGGTTAAAGAACAGTCAGGATTAAAGAACAGTGTCAGGATTAAAGAACAGTGTCAGGATTAAAGAGCAGTGTCAGGGTTAAAGAACAGTCAGGATTAAAGAACAGTGTCGGGGTTAAAGAACAGTCAGGATTAAAGAACCGTGTCAGGGTTAATGAACAGTCAGGGTTAAAGAACCGTGTCAGGGTTAAAGAACAGTGTCAGTGTTAACGAACAGTGTCAGGGTTAAAGAACAGTGTCAGGGTTAAAGAACAGTGTCAGTGTTAACGAACAGTGTAAGGGTTAAAGAACAGTGTCAGGGTTAAAGAACAGTCAGGATTAAAGAACCGTGTCAGGGTTAAAGAACAGTCAGGATTAAAGAACCGTGTCAGGGTTAAAGAACAGTCAGGGTTAAAGAACAGTGTCAGTGTTAACGAACAGTGTAAGGGTTAAAGAACAGTGTCAGGGTTAAAGAACAGTCAGGATTAAAGAACCGTGTCAGGGTTAAAGAACAGTCAGGATTAAAGAACCGTGTCAGGGTTAAAGAACAGTCAGGGTTAAAGAACCGTGTCAGGGTTAAAGAACTGTGTCAGTGTTAACGAACAGTGTAAGGGTTAAAGAACAGTGTCAGTGTTAGAGTGTCCGGATTAAAGAAAAGTGTCCGGATTAAAGAACAGTGTCAGGGTTAAAGAACAGTCAGATTAAAGAACCGTGTCAGGGTTAAAGAACAGTGTCAGTGTTAACGAACAGTGTAAGGGTTAAAGAACAGTGTCAGGATTAAAGAATAGTCAGGGTTAAAGAACCGTGTCAGGGTTAAAGAACAGTGTCAGTGTTAACGAACAGTGTAAGGGTTAAAGAACAGTGTCAGTGTTAGAGTGTCCGGATTAAAGAAAAGTGTCCGGATTAAAGTAGAGTGTTAAGATTAAAGAACAGTGTCCTGGTTAAAGTAGAGTGTCCGGATTAAAGAAGAGTGTCCGGATCAAAGTAGAGTGTCCGGATCAAAGTAGAGTGTCCGGATCAAAGTAGAGTGTCCGGATTAAAGAAGAGTGTCCGGATTAAAGAAGAGTGTCCGGATTAAAGTAGAGTGTCAGGATTATAGTAGAGTGTTAAATTAAAGTAGAGTGTCAGGATTAAAGTAGAGTGTTAAAATTAAACAGCAGTGTCAGGATGGGATGGGTCTGTCTGTCTGTCTGTCTGTCTGTCTGTCTGTCTGTCTGTGTTTAGCCTTTTAGGAACGTTTTTAAAGCTCCATCTTGGCGGCAGGTAGCCTAGTGCTGAAGAGTGTTGGGCCAGTAACCGAAAGCCGGCAAATTGGAAAAATCTGCTGTTTTGCCCATGAGCAAGGCAGTTAACCCCCAACAATTGCTCCCCAGGCGCCGATCATGTCGATTAAGGCAGCTCCCCAAACCTCTCTGATTCAGCGGTTAAATACGTAAGACATATTTTTGTTGAATGCATTCAGTTTTGCAACTGATTATGTATTGCCTTTCCTTGTATTAATCTTCTCCTTAACTGTGTTTAAGAGGTTGGTATAACAACTATGTAGTGTTTACGTTTAGCAGATCTTCCCATCCTGTGTTGTTTTGGATTTTTAACATCTCAAAGGAATCATAAGCATGAATGCAGCATGTTTACCTCTCACAGAGTAACCATATCCTCTGTACTCTTCACATTGTACTCACAGATGACACATAGCTGGCTTTTGAAGGGGAACAGTAAGGCGAGTGCCCACTCGGCAAGAAAGGACTGAATCTGTCATTTCACACGCAGAAGGAAATCCACACTGGGTGGCCATTGTGCCAGAGTCAGCCAGACAATAGGTAGGAGGTGGTTAAACATATCATTTTGACATGTACATTGAGCTTATGACAGGGACAGTTTTACTGCTGCTGCCGGAGTTAATGTGATGGGAGAGAGATCTCTGATGTTACAGTACTTTTACCCTCTGAGGAGCAGGACCTGATGGGGATATTGTCCCCTCTCGCTCTGTCTCTCATTCTCTTTCTAATTATCTTGCTCTCTCCCTTTCCCCTCTCTCTTTTTTATATCTCACACTCCATTTTATTCTCTCTCTCTCTCTCTCTACCTCTCTCTACCTCTCTCTACATCTCTCTCTCTCTCTCTCTCTCTCTACCTCTCTCTCTCCCTCTACCTCTACCTCTCTCTCTCGCTCTTATCCCTCCTCACTCCCTCTACCTCCCCCTTATCTCTCTCTCTCTCTCTCTCTCTCTCTCTCTCTCTCTCTCTCTCTCAATTCAATTCAATCCAAGGGGCTTTATTGGCATGGGAAACATGTGTTAACATTGCCAAAGCAAGCGAGGTAGATAATATATAAAAGTGAAATAAACAATAAAAATTAACAGTAAACATTACACATACAGAAATATAAAAACAATAAAGACATTACAAATGTCATATTATACATATATATATACAGTGTTTTAACAGTGTACAAATGGTTAAAGAACACAAGGGAAAATAAATAAGCATAAATATGGGTTGTATTTACAATGGTGTTTGTTCTTCACTGGTTGACCCTTTCTTGTGGCAACAGGTTACAAATCTTGCTGCTGTGATGGCACACTGTGGAATTTCACCCAGTAGATATGGGAGTTTAGCAAAATTGGATTTGTTTTCGAATTCTTTGTGGATCTGTGTAATCTGAGGGAAATACAGTGCCTTGCGAAAGTATTCGGCCCCCTTGAACTTTGCAACCTTTTGCCACATTTCAGGCTTCAAACATAAAGATATAAAACTGTATTTCTTTGTGAAGAATCAACAACAAGTGGGACACAATCATGAAGTGGAACGATATTTATTGGATATTTCAAACATTTTAACAAATCAAAAACTGAAAAATTGGGTGTGCAAAATTATTCAGCCCCTTTACTTTCAGTGCAGCAAACTCTCTCCAGAAGTTCAGTGAGGATCTCTGAATGATCCAATGTTGACCTAAATGACTAATGATGATAAATAAAATCCACCTGTGTGTAATCAAGTCTCCGTATAAATGCACCTGCACTGTGATAGTCTCAGAGGTCCGCTAAAAGCGCAGAGAGCATCATGAAGAACAAGGAACACACCAGGCAGGTCCAAGATACTGTTGTGAAGAAGTTTAAAGCCGGATTTGGATACAAAAAGATTTTCCAAGCTTAAACATCCCAAGGAGCACTGTGTAAGCGATAATATTGAAATGGAAGGAGTATCAGACCACTGCAAATCTACCAAGACCTGGCCGTCCCTCTAAACTTTCAGCTCATACAAGGAGAAGACTGATCAGAGATGCAGCCAAGAGGCCCATGATCACTCTAGATGAACTGCAGAGATCTACAGCTGAGGTGGGAGACTCTGTCCATAGGACAACAATCAGTCGTATATTGCAGAAATCTGGCCTTTATGGAAGAGTGGCAAGAAGAAAGCCATTTCTTAAAGATATCCATAAAAAGTGTCGTTTAAAGTTTGCCACAAGCCACCTGGGAGACACACCAAACATGTGGAAGAAGGTGCTCTGGTCAGATGAAACCAAAATTGAACTTTTTGGCAACAATGCAAAACGTTATGTTTGGCGTAAAAGCAACACAGCTCATCACCCTGAACACACTATACCCACTGTCAAACATGGTGGTGGCAGCATCATGGTTTGGGCCTGCTTTTCTTCAGCAGGGACAGGGAAGATGGTTAAAATTGATGGGAAGATGGATGGAGCCAAATACAGGACCATTCTGGAAGAAAACCTGATGGAGTCTGCAAAAGACCTGAGACTGGGACGGAGATTTGTCTTCCAACAAGACAATGATCCAAAACATAAAGCAAAATCTACAATGGAATGGTTCAAAAATAAACATATCCAGGTGTTAGAATGCCCAAGTCAAAGTCCAGACCTGAATCCAATCGAGAATCTGTGGAAAGAACTGAAAACTGCTGTTCACAAATGCTCTCCATCCAACCTCACTGAGCTCGAGCTGTTTTGCAAGGAGGAATGGGAAAGAATTTCAGTCTCTCGATGTGCAAAACTGATAGAGACATACCCCAAGCAACTTACAGCTGTAATCGCAGCAAAAGGTGGCGCTACAAAGTATTAACTTAAGGGGACTGAATAATTTTGCACGCCCAATTTTTCAGTTTTTGATTTGTTAAAAAAGTTTGAAATATCCAATAAATGTCGTTCCACTTCATGATTGTGTCCCACTTGTTGTTGATTCCTCACAAAAAAATACAGTTTTATAGCTTTATGTTTGAAGCCTGAAATGTGGCAAAAGGTCTCAAAGTTCAAGGGGGCCGAATACTTTCGCAAGGCACTGTATGTATCTCTAATATGGTCATACGTTGGACAGGAGGTTAGGAAGTGCAGCTCAGTTTCCACCTCATTTTGTGGGCAGTGAGCACATAGCCTGTCTTCTCTTGAGAGCCATGTCTGCCTACGGCGGCCTTTCTCAATAGCAAGGCTATGCTCGCTGAGTCTGTACATAGTCAAAGCTTTCCTTAATTTTGGGTCAGTCACAGTGGTCAGGTATTCTGCCGCGGTGTACTCTCTGTTTAGGGCCAAATAGCATTCTCGTTTGCTCTGTTTTTATTATCTTTTTGTTTTCTCATGATTTGGTTGGGTCTAATTGTGCTGATGTCCTGGGGCTCTGTAGGGTGTGTTTGTGAACAGAGCCCCAGGACCAGCTTGCTTAGTGGACTCTTCTCCACGTTCATCTCTCTGTAGGTGATGGCTTTGTTGTGTAAGGTTTGGGAATCGCTTCCTTTTATGTGGTTATAGAATTTAACAGCTCTTTTCTGAATTGTGATAATTAGTGGGTATCGGCCTAATTCTGCTCTGCATGCAATATTTGGTGTTCTACGTTGTACACGGAGGATATTTTTGCAGAATTCTGCGTGCAGAGTCTCAATCTGGTGTTTGTCCCATTTTGTGAAGTCTTGGTTGGTGAGCGTACACCAGACCTCACAACCATAAAGGGAAATGGGCTCTATGACTGATTCAAGTATTTTTAGCAAGATCCTAATTGGTATGTTGAAATGTATGTTCCTTTTGATGGCATAGAATGCCCTTCTTGCCTTGTCTCTCAGATCGTTCACAGCTTTGTGGAAGTTACCTGTGGCGCTGATGTTTAGGCATGGTATGTATCGTTTTTTGTGTGCTCTAGGTTAACAGTGTCTAGATGGAATTTGTATTTGTGGTCCTGGTGACTGGATCTTTTTTGGAACACCATTATTTTGGTCTTACTGAGATTTACTGTCAGGGCCCAGGTCTGACAGAATCTGTGCATAAGATCTAGGTGCTGCTGTAGGCCCTCCTTGGTTGGTGACAGAAGTACCAGATCTCTCTGCCCCAAGTGTGCCTCTCTGTATCCCCATTTCAGGGAGGCAGCTGTCGTTCAACCTCCCCTTCTCTCATGTCTCCTCCCCTCCCCCTGCTAACTCCAAGCCTGACATAAATGCACTTTTTGCTTTGTCACTATGTCACCCTTCTGCTTGAAGTGAGATGATTCCTCCCTCTTTTCCTCCCACTCCTCCTCTCTTCTCACCGTGGCTCTCAGCTGTTTGACCATTCAGAGGTGTGAAGTCCTGATGTCCACCTGGGGACAGACCTGGAGCAGAGCAGAGCAGCTGTGGTAGTGTTGAGGTGGTGTGGTGGTGGTGGTGCAGAGCAGAGCAGAGCAGCAGTTGGGTTGGCTTTAGTGGTGGGGGGGACATAGTGCCTGACGGCTGGTTGGACGGCTGGTTGGACGACAGGGTGTCTTGGAGGTGTAACAGAAACAATCCCATTAAGGGGTGGATCGCCTTTCACACAGATTACTGAGCATCTGTTAGTCCTACTGGAGGGCCAGGGGCAAGGTCCCCACAGGGCCGGTCATGGCTCCCCCTGTTTCCCTCCATTCCCCAGGGATACATAGAGAGGGCTGGTCAGGGACCCCTGGAGCTGCTGACAGAAAATGGACAGATCAGAGACCATGACAAGCAGATAATAATGTTTTGAGACAAGTCCAGTTTATTCCATTTTACAATACATTTTGGATGAATAATCAATGATACAGAGATATTTATCCTTCCATTTTTCCTCACCGGGTATGTAATAATGACAACAAGGACAACACAAGACTATTGTGCATGTCAGAGTGTGTAAGCTGATCTTTACTGTACTGTATATCTTCATTATTAACACATACTGTAGAAATAAAGACCAAGGTCCTCCCCTCCACAGGTCCTCCCCTCCACATCCTCTGGATGACAGGATCATTGGATCATTTGTTTTCAGCATATCTTTGACACGTGTACATTTTCTCACCAGGTGTCATGTCTATCTTGTCACCCAAAAATATCAACAGCTCTCTGAGAGCTTCGGCCATAGACTATAGAGGGGAAGGAATAGAACTGACCAGTTCAAGTATTACACACTGATCCCATCTGTGTTCAGAGTGCCGCACACACACACACACACACACACACACGCACGCACGCGCGCACGCACGCACACACACACACACACACACACACACACACACACACACACACACACACACACACACACACACACACACACACACACACACACACACACACACACACACACACACACACACACACACACACACACACACACACACACACACACACACACACACACACACACACACACACACACACACACACACACACACACACACACACACACACACACACACACACACACACACAGGTACAAACCAGTGAGTGACGTAAAAGGGCAGCAGAGATGTCACGGAGATGAAACGGAGATGACATGGACACAGTGCCATCAAATGATGGTTAACTCAGTAAGTGTAAATGGTAAATGACGGACGCACATCACGTCACACAAAGCATTGCCACCTGCTGTTCCAATGGGCTAATGCTAACGACACACTACTATCTAAAACTAAAAAGGGTTCTGCGGCCATAGGAGAACCGGTTTTGGTTCCAGGTAAGACTCTTTTAGGATTCCATGTAGAATCTTCTGTGGAAAGGGAGGGTTCTACATGGAATCCCAAATAATTCTACCTGGAACTAAAATGGGTTCTTGAAAGGGTCCTCCTATGGGGACAGTCAAATAACCCTTTTTGGTATTAGATAGTAGTAGTGTGTCGTTAGCATTAGCCCATTGGATCAGCAGGTGGCAATGCTTTGTGTGACGTGATGTGCGTCCGTCACGGATGAGGTGCGGAGGTGGGAGGACAGACCGTGTCAAAGGGCTGCAGTCTCTAATTAGGTGTGGCGGCACAGTGTGTGTTTCTTCCTATAGGCTCAGGGTTATTGTGTTATTGTGTTCTCCTCTCTGTGGGGCTGGGGCTCTGTGTGTGTCTCTGTCTGTGTGTGATGTCGCCTCTCCTTCTCCCTGGGTGAAAGGTGAGAACTCTGAGAAAGCATGCTGGTCTGCTAGAGAGACCTGACTTGTTCTGCATGCTTGACTTGGGCAGGGAGGGAGAGGAGAGGTGGGAGACAGAAGGGGGAAGGATAGGGTGAGAGAGGGAGAAAGGAAAGCAGGGGGGAGGGGGGAGAAACAGAGAGAGTACAAGGACGACAGAGAGACACGACAGCAAGTGGAAGAAGGAGGTAGGTAGGAAGAATAATGAGATAGGGAAAGAAATAAACAGCGGGATTGAGGAAAGGAGAAGCTCAGATAAACAGAGAGAGAGAGGAAGGGACAGATGGAGACAGATAGACAGATGGAGACAGATAGACAGATGGAGACAGATAGACAGAGGGAGACAGAGAGACAGAGGGAGAGAGGAAGAGACCGATAGACAGAGGGAGACAGGGAGACAGAGGGAGACAGGTAGACACAGGGATACAGATAGACAGAGGGATATAGATAGACAGAGGGATACAGATAGACAGAGGGATACAGGTAGACAGAGGGATACAGAGAGACAGAGGGAGAGAGGAAGAGACCGATAGACAGAGGGAGACAGATAGACAGAGGGATACAGATAGACAGAGCGATACAGATAGACAGAGGGATACAGGTAGACAGGGGGAGACAGAGAGACAGAGGGAGAGAGGAAGAGACCGATAGACAGAGGGATACAGATAGACAGAGGGATACAGATAGACAGAGGGAGACAGATAGACAGAGGGAGACAGATAGACAGAGGGAGACAGATAGACAGAGGGAGACAGGTAGACAGAGGGATACAGGTGGACAGAGGGATACAGAGAGACAGGGGGATACAGAGAGACAGAGGGAGAGAGGAAAAGACCGATAGACAGAGGGAGACAGATATACAGAGGGATACAGATAGACAGAGGGATACAGGTAGACAGAGGGATACAAAGAGACAGAGGGATACAGGTAGACAGAGGGATACAGATAGACAGAGGGATACAGAGAGACAGAGGGAGAGAGGAAGAGACCGATAGACAGAGGGATACAGATAGACAGAGGGATACAGATAGACAGAGGGATACAGGTAGACAGAGGGATACAGGTAGACAGAGGGAGACAGAGAGACAGAGGGATACAGGTAGACAGAGGGATACAGGTAGACAGAGGGATACAGGTAGACAGAGGGATACAGATAGACAGAGGGATACAGGTAGACAGAGGGATACAGAGTAACAGAGGGATACAGATAGACAGAGGGATACAGGTAGAGAGAGGGATACAGGTAGACAGAGGGAGACAGGTAGACAGAGGAATACAGATAGACAGAGGGAGACAGATAGACAGAGGGAGACAGGTAGACAGAGGGAGACAGGTAGACAGAGGGAGACAGGTAGACAGAGGGATACAGAGAGACAGAGGGATACAGAGAGACATAGGGATACAGATAGACAGAAGGAGACAGATAGACAAAGGGAGACAGGTAGACAGAGTGAGACAGGTAGACAGAGGGAGACAGGTAGACAGAGGGAGACAGGTAGACAGAGGGATACAGAGGGAGACAGATAGACAGAGGGATACAGATAGACAGAGGGAGACAGATAGACAGAGGGAGACAGATAGACAGAGGGAGACAGATAGACAGAGGGAGACAGATAGACAGAGGGATACAGATAGACAGAGGGAGACAGGTAGACAGAGGAAGACAGGTAGACAGAGGGAGACAGGTAGACAGATGGATACAGATAGACAGAGGGAGACAGGTAGACAGAGGAAGACAGGTAGACAGAGGGAGACAGGTAGACAGAGGGAGACAGGTAGACAGAGGGAGACAGATACTAAAACTCTTTGACATCATCCTTATCTCTGGCATCTTCCCCAATATTTGGAACCAAGGACTGATCACCCCAATCCACAAAAGTGGAGACAAATTTGACCCCAATAACTACCGTGGAATATGCGTCAACAGTAACCTTGGGAAAATCATCTGCATTATCATTAACAGCAGACTCGTACATTTCCTCAATGAAAACAATGTACTGAGCAAATGTCAAATTGGCTTTTTACCAAATTACCATAAACAGACCATGTATTCACCCTGCACACCCTAATTGACAAACAAACAAACCAAAATAAAGGCAAAGTCTTCTCATGCTTTGTTGATTTCAAAAAAGCCTTCGACTCAATTTGGGATGAGGGTCTGCTATACAAATTGATGGAAAGTGGTGTTGGGGGTAAAACATACGACATTATAAAATCCATGTACACAAACAACAAGTGTGCGGTTAAAATTGGCAAAAAACACACAAATTTCTTCACACAGGGTCATGGGGTGAGACAGGGACGCAGCTTAAGCCCCACCCTCTTCAACATATACATTAACGAAATGGCGCGGGCACTAGAAGAGTCTGCAGCACCCGGCCTCACCCTACTAGAATCCAAAGTCAAATGTCTGCTGTTTGCTGATGATCTGGTGCTTTTGTAACCAACCAAGGAGGGCCTACAGCAGCACCTAGACCTTATGCACAGATTCTGTCAGACCTGGGCCCTGACAGTAAATCTCAGTAAGACCAAAATAATGGTGTTCCAAAAAAGGTCCAGTCGCCAGGACCACAAATACAAATTCCATCTAGACACTGTTGCCCTAGAGCACACAATATTGACAGATTGCTTTGTGTGACATATCTTCAAAATCGGAGAAAGAGAAACTGAATACTCACATTCCTTTCGCTCCTTTTCTCAAATGAACTCAGCTGACAAAGTTGTCCGTTTATCTCCCAGAGCATCCACTCCCGTGATGAGTAGACGGGAGAGGGAGGGGAAGGAGGACACAAAAAGTGGAGGGCTTTATAAATAGCAAGCCACTGGAGTGGAGACAGGAGAGCAAAACAAGTTGCTGAACGCTTCATGGCTGCTGTCTTCAAAACAACGCAGATGCGCTTTCATTTATGGCCACTCTCTGGGATGGGAGAAGAAAGCTCAGGATCGATCCGTGGCCCTTTCTTTCACCTGTTAAGAGCTTTCCTCATAATTGGCTGCTACCGCCGCGGCTGGGGCTGCATCCCAAATGGCATCCTATTCCCTATAGAGGATAAATGCCATTTGGGATGCAACCTACAACTGCTCCAAAAACTCCTGGCGGCAGCTGCATCCTCCAACAATGCACACTAGTATGTTAAAGTATGTGTAAACCAAGGCTACTTTTCTTCCCCTCAGGCTATTGATTTTAAATGAAGTATCGAAGAAAATCTATAGTAATCAACAAATAGAAGGCAACGCGCTGTAGTGTCACATCCAGGGGCTGGGCTTAATCAATTTGGCTGCCTGTCACAACATGTAAGGGTGGAGGGAAGGGGGAAATGAAGTTTGGAACCTGGATGGAATGGAAAGTGAGTTGTGGGATGGAATGAATCGTTTGTCATTGGAAGAGAGGTAGATAGAGAGCGCGAGAGACAGAGAGAGAAAGAGAGAGAGAGAGAGAAAAAAAGAGAGAGAGAGACAGAGAGAGAGGGAGAGAGAGAGAGAGAGAGAGAGAGAGAGAGAGAGAGAGAGAGAGAGAGAAAGCAAGGTTGTATGGAGGTACGGGATAGAGATGACAGGCATGTCCGATCCACACCCCTCCCTTCAAATATATGTTCATCCCCCTTTCCTGGCGTCTCCTCTCTGCCTCTCTCCTCTTTCTCCTCTCTTCTCTCTTCCCTCCTCTCTCTCTCACCCTGTGACGGAGCAGTCACCTTCGGTTGGGTATTCTGGTGTAAAAACATTACAGTATCCCCAGGCTGTGTATCATGTTACCGTCAACCGAGGCCCAATCCAAAGAAACCTGTCCAAAATGCGTAATGAATGTCCTAGTGAACTGTGAAACAGGTAGTCTACCTGCCACTACCTGTCAGCACCTAGCCATCTGTCTCTGCCACAGCTCTCCTTACATACTGCATACCTGAACGTTGAGCCAACGTTGGGGCCACAACGTCGCCCAGGCAGACAGATTTAACGAACCGAAACAGAATGAGTATTTTGGATTGAATGTGTTGATGTGATGGTGGTGTTGTCAGGCAGATTTCCTACTTTGTGTTTTGGGCCAGTTGAATGAGTCATTTACTGAAGGTGTTAACATACTGTAGGTTCTCTGATCATATCAGTCCTTTCAATTAGATGTTCTGTATTAGTTTGATGACATCATTTGATGTACAGGGCTTTTATACAGACCAATAAATACATAGAGTGGTCTGTTCTACAGTTTTTTATTCATATTTATTTTTACCTTAATTTAACTAGGCAAGTCAGTTAAGAACAAATTCTTATTTATAATGACTGCCTACCAAAAGGCATAACATCACTGTACAGTAGTTAAGTGGCCGGTTATCTTCTGTACATAAAGTGGTACAGTAATAACAATAATACATGTCAATACTGGAGAACATATCAAGTTTAGAAAAGGGTCTGCACACTGACCTGACAAAGGTTGAATTAATGTCTTGTGATTGAAAGATGTGATTAGAGCACCTGAGTGTGCTGGTGTCACGTCACACTTAGCACTTTTCTCTCCACTCAGCCACAGACTGCCTGGTCCAAGTGTCCCCTGCTCCAGCTGTGAAAGTTGGTCTGAATAAAGCTTTACACCCCATCACCTTCACTTATTAGGTGTTTACCCGTGACTTTGTCCCTGCTCGCAGCAGCACTCTAGTGTTCATCAGAAAATGGCCCTCAGGTTGAATAGTCTAATAAAGGGACTGGCACACAGTGTTTGTGTGTGTGAGTGTGTGTGTGTGTGTGTGTGTGTGTGTGTGTGTGTGTGTGTGTGTGTGTGTGTGTGTGTGTGTGTGTGTGTGTGTGTGTGTGTGTGTGTGTGTGTGTGCGTGTGTCAGCTAGTGGTGAGAGAGTGACAACACGAGGGGCATTCTGTTCCCTGCCACTCACAGACACAACCACCACAACCCCATGCAGGCCTGCTGTGTTAAAAGGAAAAAGCTTTTAGAGGTTGTAAATGGCCATGGCGATGGGGGGAAGTGTGTGTGTGTGTGTGTGTGTGTGTGTGTGTGTGTGTGTGTGTGTGTGTGTGTGTGTGTGTGTGTGTGTGTGTGTGTGTGTGTGTGTGTGTGTGTGTGTGTGTGTGTGTGTGTGTGTGTGTGTGTGTGTGTGTGTGGCCGGGGGTTAGGGAGTCCAGGCTGGTGAACACCACTAGGGTGAGATTTGCCATTTTATTGAGGCACATAACCTGTCAAATGCTTTCTCACAGCACGGACAGACCCATGATTACCAAAGGCCAGTGAGGTTAAATACTGTGCTGTGTTTGTGTTTCCTTCTAAAAGGTGACCCTTTTTCTTTAGTCTTGAATCTACTCTGTGTGTTTTTTCCGTAAATGTACTCCCTCCGTTTGAGTTTATTTTATTTTTACAGGGACATTAATCAACGTTTCAGTAAAAGTGCCGGTTTTAGCCAGCCGACTAATTTTCAACCGCAGTCCCGGGGCAGATTACTAACAACTATTGCAATTACAATACAGACAACCAATGAGCAGTGAGCACATGCAGAGCAACATGCAACAAGCAACACTCCTACCACTCCTGCCACTCCTTTCTTTAAAAAAATCTTGTATTCAAAGATTTAGTCGTTTTCATGGATCCATCTAATTCCAGATCACTCAATTGAAGACAAACACAGGATGACCTGTTCAGATTTGCTGTGTTTCTGGTCCATGAATGCATGTGCTCACTACTCACACTGGCTGCCATTAAACTAGATATATGAGTTCTGTCACTTTGTGGTAAGCAGCATTAAATAATGTACAGAAATTCCTCAGCGAGCTCTTTTTATGACACAAGCTGTCTGCATCCATCTTCAGTAGAGTTGAATGGAGAGACAGCTAACTGATGAATTGATTATAAGTTCAGGCTTTGAAGCCTTCGCTGTGTTTTCCCCGCTGCGACTGATTACTCATATTTATAACCCCGGCCCATTTAACTGGGCCTGCTGTTAGGTCTGCTGTAACCGCAAAATATGGCTCAGCAATTGGTCCTTGTTTAACCTTGGTGATTGTAAAGCTGTCATGCAGGAATAGTGTAATATTCACCTTGATGAAGGATGCCAAATATGGGTCATACAGGTTCGACTGAAACAGAGAGAAATTGGAAACTCTGGAGTTTGGTTCTGTGTCTGCAGGAGATTAGTAGAGACTAGAGATAATATACTTAGGATATTACTTGCTGGTCCCGGAGCTGTCGGTCGGTGTGTGACTGACTGCTTTTGAACTCCCAATGAGAATACACAGGGCAAGAGCCTCTCAATTCTTTCTTTTCCACGTCCTCTCCATGTTACTATGACTTCCTTAGGGGACTTCCTGTATGTAATATGTGATTTACTGTTAGCAGGAACAGCTTTGTTGTACTGTGTGAATTGTTATTTTGTGCAGGGATCCTCCTCTCCCTCTTTCTCTCCTCCCTTACCCCCCCCCTCTCCCCACCCCTCTCCCTCTCTCTCTCCCCACCCCTCTCTCTCTCTCTCTCTCTCCTCCCTTACCCCCCCTTCTCTCCCGCCCTCTCCTTCTCCTTCCCTATCCGAATAAATTATTCCATCCCTCCATCTTTTGAATCCATTTTGCAAGTGGATAAAATATCTGACCCCTATCCACTTACTGCATGACAATACATTCATATTGTTTACTTTGTCCTGATGTAATATTGTTTTCTCTGTTTGTGCAAAGCGCATAATTCTCAATCAGTGTAATTTCTGGGTGTGTGTGACAAGGATGCACTAACGTTGCCATAATCCGAGCTGGAGAGGGAGAGAGCCCTGAGCCTTATAGTTTATTTGATTATAGCTGTATCTGCTGAACACACTGGATGCTAATGGCTTTCTCCCATTATTACAACGGCTAGCCTGCCTAGCTACAGTCTTTCCTAGCGTGACTGTCTGTGTTCAGCAGGTCACATCAGGTACACCTAGAATTTGACTGCGAGCCTGTCTCAATTTGGCCTTCCTGTATAGCTAAAAACAAATGGATCTGACTGCATCATGGACCACAATAAGTAACTATTTTCCAGGAATATGAATACTTTTCCTTAATAGTGTCCATCTTACAATAAAAACAAATCTTCATCGTTTTTGATGGATTTATGGCACATGGTCTTCTCCTAATAATAGTTCCTGAAGGACTAATAACTAGCTTAGTTTCAGGCCATGTCTCCATTCTCCCTGTGTCCAGCTGTGTCCATGCCTATTAGTCCGTACCTGGCCCTCTAGCCCTAGCATGGTGTGGTGTGATTGACAGGTGAAGGCTCTCACCTGTCATTGGCTGGCAGGGTTGTAGTGGGATCTCTGGCGCCAGTCCAGTCTAAACAGGGCTTCACCCTACTGTGTCTGTCTCAACAGGTCTGCTGCTGCTCCACGCTCAGCACATCCCGGCACAGCCACACACTCTGAGTAACTAGTCATCCATCACTCACTCTGACACACACACAGATACAGACTGATATACACACACACGCACGCAAAACACCATTCTCAACGTCAACAGTGAAGAGGCGACTCCTGGATGCTGGCCTTCTAGGCAGAGTTCCTCTGTCCAGTTTCTGTGTTCTTTTGCCCATCTTAATCTTTTATTTTTATTGGCCAGTCTGAGATATGGCTTTTTCTTGCAACTCCGCCAAGAAGGCCAGCATCCCGGAGTCGCTTATTCACTGTTGATGTTGAGACTGGTGTTTTGTGGGTACTATTTAATGAAGCTATCTGTTTCTTAAACTAGACACTCTAATGTACTTGTCCTCTTGCTTAGTTGTGCACCAGGGCCTCTCACTCCTCTTTGTATTCTGGTTAGGGCCAGTTTGCACTGTTCTGCGAAGGGAGTAGTACACAGCGTTGTATGAGATCGTCAGTTTCTTGCCAATTTCTCGCATGGAATAGCCTTCATTTCTCAGAACAAGAATAGACAAGAATGAGTTTCAGAAGAAAGTTATTTGTTTCTAGACATTTTGAGCCTGTAATGCTGATGCTCCAGATACTCAACTAGTCTTAAGAAGGCCAGTTTTATTGCTTCTTTAATCAGGACAAAAGTTTTCAGCTGTGGTAACATTATTGCAAAAGGTTTTTCTAATGATCAATTAGCCTTTTAAAATGACAAACTTGGATTAGCTAACACAATGTGCCATTGGAACACAGGAGTGATGGTTGCTGATAATGGGCCTCTGTACGCCTATGTAGATATTCCATTAAAAATCTTCCGTTTCCAGCTACAATAGTAATTTACAACATTAACAATGTCTAAACTGTATTTCTGATCAATTTTATGTTATTGTAATGGACAAAAAATATGCTTTTCTTTCAAAAACAAGGACATTTATAAGTGACCCCAAACTTTTGAACGATAGTGTACATATGCACACATACGAGCACACTCACACATTATGAGGCTTATCAGTTCTCACGTCTCTCTCTATATCACAGTGTGAGCGGCAGGAGGGGGGAGGGAGGGAGGCAGGACTGGGCTGTGTGTGAGTGATGCAGGAGCCAGACCATCTGTTTGGCTGGGTCAGAGTGTGCTGATATCCCCTCTGTCTTGAACAACCCACACAGATACAAACGGATACAAACACACACACACACACACACACACACACACACACACACACACACACACACACACACACACACACACACACACACACACACACACACAGCACCGCAGCCCTGCTGCAGATGTTTCAGTTGCTTTTAGGTCAGTGTTGCTTTGGGTTCCATTCCTCTGTTTAGAGCTGAGGGATTAACATGGTGGTTCACTGAGGGACATCTGAAGAAGTGTTAGTTTGGACTGATGCTGAGGGTCACTCTTGTTAAGCTGTCTCCCATGTGGTGTGATCTGATCACATTTACAAGCAGTTAATGATGCACTGTTCAAAGAGATTTATAATTTGGCTACTTTTAGAATGAGACTGTTCTTATCTGACGAGCAGCACTTTTGAACTTGTTTATCTTTTGATATCTTATTTATATCATACTGAGCCACATCTCCTTCATTGTTCTGCGGTCACAGTACATTTCATGACTTTCAACTGTTTGGAAATGTTTTGCAGTAATCTTCACCTCCCAAGACCTCTAACATTACACATAATATAAGCCATTTAGCAGACTCTTTTGTCCGATGTGACTTACAGTTATGCATAATTTGTTTTTGTACAGGTGTTCCCAGGAAGTGAACCCACTGTCCAGGCATTGAAAGTGCCATGCACTACCAACTGAGCTGCAGAGGTCCACATACCTTCCAGGACCTTTTCAACTTGGATTCAATGTGTAGTAAAAGTTTTTGATTTATTTATATGCTTCTTCTGTCGTACTGAGCCACGCCCACTTCGTAGTTCTCCGATTCAATGTCATGACTTTCAACTGTTTGGAACTGTCTTCACCTTCCAGGACCTCTAACATTCCAGATAAATGTGTTTCCTTCCAGGACCTCTAACATTCCAGATAGCATTGTTGTGTTTTTCGTCTCAAACAAGTCTCAAGCCTAGCATGGTTCATACAAAGATTGTTAATCTGCGTGTCATGCTAATGTTTCAAAACAGTACATGGAAGGATGTATGTTGGCTTGTCTCCTTCAGTCATCGCTGTCCATGATTTACTTGGAATTATTCAAAACCGTTTTTCACATTTGACTGATTGTCCATTGTTTCCTTGTGCCTGCTATAGCCATGACTCACTGTGACTGACTGGTGCTAAGGAGACCTGTAGGTGCAGTGAGTCTGTTCTCTCTCTTCTCTACTTCTGGACTCTGTTGTCTCCAGTTTATCTCCAGTCAGCTGGCAGAGGAAGTCTTGCCTGGTTTGGCTGGATCTGATTCAGAAGTGTTATCTAAGTGTGTCAGGGCTGGGTAGCTGGGTAGTGACAGACAGACAGCTATCAGCCTAGCTCTGGCCTGCCTCAGACCACCCCACACATCTAACCAATGGCAATGACCATAGGAGTTGGCTATGCAGCAGGAACAGATCTGGGACCAGGCTACCTCACAATATTATGGAGAATTTAAAGTTGTCTGTTGTATTAACTTAGCCTAAGGCCTGACAGACAAATAATAATAATACAAAATATATATATATTTTTTTTATGTTTCCTTTTGATAGGAAACCATGTTTGTTTAAAAATGTCCCTTTGTCTTTTTTTAAACTCACTGTCTATCACTAATGAGGAACCCCTGGAATTGTTATTCTTCACTAAGAAGTGTAATACGCCACACTTACTACACATGTTTGGAGGTGGGGCCTAAGTGCTGTGAATGGAACGCTATTGACTTACTGGTGGAGAGAGCTGGGCTGCGACCGCCATTACTGGATGGTCATTCCAGGTCGGATCATCATTGGAGCGCTGGAGAAACCAGGAAACCAGAGACAGGCCAAATAAACAAGCATGTCAGCCATAGCATGGCCCTCTGACCTCTCCTGTCCCATCTGTTTTCATATCTTCTCAAGGCCTAATGCTGAGAACAAGTGACACTTCTTGTTTGTAAGTTGTGGGTCTCCATTTCTGTTTTATCATTCCCTCTGTCTCCTTTCCTTTCTCTCTCTCTCTCTCTCTCTCTCTCTCTCTCTCTCTCTCTCTCTCCCTCTCTCTCTCTGTCACTTTGCTGAACCACTGTTTTACTTCCACTAACCTAAAAGACCAGAGGATCTTGGAGAATAGGAAGAAACAAGAATCCAGAAACCTCAGAAAAGGTGAAGTGAGTTATTACATTCATTAGTCAAGAGAGGCCAGTTTTTGTAATTATTCTAGCACACTTCTGATCAAGCTACTGTTTATCATATGTCTGTGTTGATCCTGGATCATAATTTAACCTGTGTTGATCCTGGATCATCATTTAACCTGTGTTGATCCTGGATCATTATTCAGCCTAGACAGCTAATTGTTTAAAATAAATAAATAGCATAGATCTGTGTCTGGACAGTGGACACCGCTTATCGTTCATGTCCATGGTTTTCAGCCCTGTCACCAGTAACATTCCAATACTCCACTACTCCCCTCTCACCCTAATCAATAAGATGTAGATGGATCAGTAGCAGCTGCCATGAAGGTTCTATAGAGGTGAATATACAGTCTCTTCTACTGGCCAGCCAGCTGTAGCTCTGCTGCAAACCTGTAGGCCTGGGAATCACCAGACACATCACACATGTAGAGGGCGGGGGGATAGAAAGTTAATAGTGTCAATCATTGATAACTGGGCCGAGCCAGGGGCTCTTAATGGTTTTCCCCAGAGAGGGGAGGGGACAAGGGTAGGAGATGGAGGGAGAAAGCAGGGGGATAATGGGGGTGTTGTAATAGGAGGGGAGGGGACAGGAGAAAGAGGAGAGGGACAAAGCTCAGTTGTCCTGAGTCTGCACAACTCTGCCAGGACCTAGGATCAAGGGAGACACTCAAGTGTTTTAGTACTATATCTCTTGACACAATAATGAAAATAATCATGGCCTCTAAACCTTCAAGCTGCATACTGGACCCTATTCCAACTAAACTACCGAAAGAGCTGCTTCCTGTTCTTGGCCCTCCTATGTTGAACATAGTAAACGGCTAAAAGTGGCAGTAATAAAGCCTCTCTTGAAAAAGCCAAACCTTGGCCTATATCGAATCTTCCATTCCTCTCAAAAAATTTAGAAAAAGCTGTTGCGCGGCAACTCACTGCCTTCCTGAAGACAAAAAATGTATATGAAATGCTTCAGTCTGGTTTTAGACCCCATCATAGCACTGAGACTGTACTTGTGAAGGTGGTAAATTACCTTTTAATGGCGTCAGACCAAGGCTCTGCATCTGTCCACGTGCTCCTAGACCTTACTGCTGCTTTTGATACCATCGATCACCACATTCTTTTGGAGAGATTGGAAACCCAAATTGGTCTACACGGACAAGTTCTGGCCTGGTTTAGATCTTATCTGTCGGAAAGATATCAGTTTGTCTCTGTGAATGGTTTGTCCTCTGACAAATCAACTGTAAATTTCAGTGTTCCTCAAGGTTCCGTTTTAGGACCACTATTGTTTTCACTATATATTTTACTTCTTGTGGATGTCATTCGAAAACATAATGATGCCACACAGCTGTAGATTTCAATGAAACGTGGTGAAGCCTCAAAATTGCTCTCGCTAGAAGCCTGCGTTTCAGATATAAGGAAGAGGATGACTGCAAACTTTCCAAATTTAAACTCGGACAAAACGGAGATGCTTGTTCTATGTCCCAAGAAACAAAGAGATCTTCTGTTGAATCTGACAATTAATCTTGATGGTTGTACAGTCATTTCAAATAAAACTGTGAAGGATCTCGGCGTTACACTAGACCCTGATCTCTCTTTTGACGAACATATCAAGACTGTTTCAAGGACAGCTTTTTTCCATCTACGTAACGTTGCAAAAATGTTGCAGAACAATTAATCCATGCTTTTGTTACTTCTAGTTTAGACTACTGCAATGCTCTACTTTCCGGCTACCCGGATAAAGCACTAAATAAACTTCAGTTAGTGCTAAATACGGCTGCTAGAATCCTGACTTGAACCAAAAAATGTCATCATATTACTCCAGTGCTAGCCTCCCTACACTGGCTTCCTGTTAAGGCAAAGGCTGATTTCAAGGTTTTACTGCTAACCTACAAAGCATTACATGGGCTTGCTCCTACCTATCTTTCCGATTTGGTCCTGCCGTACATACCTACACGTACTCTACGGTCACAAGACGCAGGCTTCCTAATTGTCCCTAGAATTTCTAAGCAAACAGCTGGAGGCAAGGCTTTCTCCTATAGAGCTCCATTTTTATGGAATGGTCTGCCTACCCATGTGAGAGACGCAAACTCGGTCTCAACCTTGAAATCTTTACTGAAGTCTTTACTGATCTCTTCAGTGGGTCATACGATTGAGTGTAGTCTGACCCAGGAGTGTGAAGGTGAACGGAAAGCCTCTGGAACAACGAACCGCCCTTGCTGTCTCTGCCTGGCCGGTTCCCCTCTCTCCACGGGGATTCTCTGCCTCTAACCCTATTACAGGGGCTGAGTCACTGGCTTACTGGTGCTCTTTCATGCCATCCCTAGGGGGGGGGGTGCGTCACTTGAGTGGGTTGAGTCTGATGTGATCTTCCTGTCTGGGTTGGCGCCTCCCCCCATCCCTCTAGTGGTGTGGGGGCTGTGCTTAGGCAAGTGGGTGGGGTTATATCCTTCCTGTTTGGCCCTGTCCAGGGGTATCATCGGATGGGGCCACAGTGTCTCCTGACCCCTCCTGTCTCAGCCTTTAGTATTTATGCTGCAGTAGTTTATGTGTTGGGGGCTAGGGTTAGTTTGTTATATCTGGTGTACTTCTCCTGTCTTATCCGGTGTCCTGTATGAATTTAAGTATGCTCTCTCTAATTCTCTCTTTCTCTCTTTCTTTCTCTCTCTCAGAGGACCTGAGCCCTAGGACCATGCCTCAGGACTACCTGGCATGATGACTCCTTGCTGTCCCCAGTCCACCTGGCTGTGCTGCTGCTCCAGTTTCAACTGTTCTGCCTGGGGCTATGGAACCCTGACTTGTTCACCGGACGTGCTACCTGTCCCAGACCTGCTGTTTTCAACCCACTAGAGACAGCAGGAGCAGTAGAGATACTCTTAATGATCATATGTGAAAAGCCAACTGACATTTACTCCTAAGGTGCTGACTTGCTGCACCCTCGACAACTACTGTGATTATTATTATTTGACCATGCTGGTCATTTATGAACATTTGAACATCTTGGCCATGTTCTGTTATAATCTCCACCCGGCACAGCCAGAAGAGGACTGGCCACCCCTCATAGCCTAGTTCCTCTCTTGGTTTCTTCCTAGGTTTTGGCCTTTCTAGGGAGTTTTTCCTAGCCACCGTGCTTCTACACCTGCATTGCTTGCTGTTTGGGGTTTTAGGCTGGGTTTCTGTACAGCACTTTGAGATATCAGCTGATGTAAGAAGGGCTTTATAAATCAATTTGATTTGATTTGACAGAGCGATGAGGGGAGGGAGGAAGGGGGAGGAGGGGGACAGAGGGAGAGAGGAGGGGGACAGGGGAAGGAGGAATAGGACAGAGTGATGAGGGGAGAGAGGAGGGGGACAGAGGGAGGAGGGGGAGGAGGGGGAGGAGGGGGAGGGGTGTGTAACAGGAGAGGTGGTGTTCAGGGAGGAAGCAGTAAGTGTGCAAGCTGTCATGCTGTAGGAGAGTGTGCTCCAGTGAACTGCATCTGCTGGCAGCCACAGAGGCCATGCCTTGGGGTTCAGGGTTAGAGGTCACGGGGCTAGTCATCCCTCTGTAGGGCTAAGAGATCAGATATCCATCCTCACTAACTCAATAGAATAGAAGAGACAACTCACACGACATTCACCGTTCACTTTACTACTGACTTTATACAATGAGATGTAGTGATTATACTAGACCTTTATGAAGCTTTGTGTTTTGTTATGTTATTTTTTACCAAATGAATATCAAGTAAATCTGTGGTCATTGCCATGGCTTAGTTTGGGTTCTGCCACACTGCAATAACATCATTGAGCGCAGTGTCCCACCTTTTCATTCAATAAACTTCCTTATACCAGAGACCAACACAGAGCTTTAGTGAGTGTGTTTCTAAAGGCTTGATCTTCTCATCTCCTTCACTTCTTGAAACCTTGTTTCGGTCTCTGAGCTGCCACCATCTTAGCTCCTCATCTTAGTTCAGTGGGATAGGGGAGGTCCAGAGGGGCGGGGCAGCCCTGTGAACCAGACAAGGGAGCACTTCCTGTTCCAATCCCCAGTCAGACGTAAATAAACTCAACCTGGTTCTATGCTGGTAGCCCATCTACAGCAGTCTGTCCTGGAGGTCAGGACCACGTCCTCCTTTGACCTAACCACCATCTCTCATGTCATGGAGCCACCCTACCTGACGTTTGTTTTCCCTTGCTGCACTATCTGATCCAGTGTCCACTTTCTGTCTTTCACCCCTTAAAGGCAGGGGGATAAGACCCTGCAGCGCCTCTCTCACTCAGACACGACACACTCCCCCCTGATATCCCCACCAAAAACGTCTGGCGACGTCTGTGACCCCTCTGCGCTTCTCCCTCTGTGACCACTAATGGTTTAGTTTGTGTCAGATCACATTTCGATTTTCCCCCTCAAATTTTCAGGACAAATTTCCCTGTTGCACGACTTTAACCAGTCATGAGCTCACATGTTTACGTTTCCATGCAGAGAGTTTGCCACTGGCTCTCAAATAAAACATAGCTGAGATGGACTGTGTTTATGGTACAGTGGGGACTGTCAGAAACACTCGGCCAGCAGATCTGTCCAGTACTGTGGGTATTTGCGGTAAGTGGGGTAGGTATGGGTGGGTATTTGGGGTATTTGCAGTCTCATTTGACAGTTGTCAAGGCCTGGCTCCTGGGTCCCTGGTGTGGCTGATTGGTGACTGGCTTATGGCTTAGAAACAAAAATCTATGTTTTAAGTGAGAAGTAGGCGTTGGTCTGAAGCCAAAAAAAGATAGAAAATTCACATGAGCACCACAATGCCTAATCCACCCATGCTCTACCAAGGTTTTTCAGCACAAAGCTTTCACCTACTATAGTAGCTATGTTGGTCTATTGTTGTTTAGCAATCAAACCTTCTCAAACAGCCTAATTCATACTCTTCAGAGGAATAATGGATTTTTCATGCTATTAAAATAATAATACATATACACACACACTTATATACACAGTGCCAGTCAAATGTTTGGACACACCTCTCATTCAATGGTTTTTCTTTATTTTGACTATTTTCTACATTGTAGAATAATAGTGAAGACATCAAAACTATGAAATAACACATATGAAATCATGTAGTAAACTGTAATGAGTGCGCTGAAAGTCAAGGAAGCAAGTTCAGGGAGTGAGTATCTTAATAAAATAAACATAAGATAATCCCAAACAAGAAACCACAAACAACGCACAGACAAGGAACAGAAACAATGACACCTGGGGAAGGAACCAAATGGAGTGACATATAAAGGGCAGGTAATCAAGGAGGTGATGGAGTCCAGGTGAGTGTCATAATGCGCTTTTGCACGTAATGATGGAGACATGTGTGCGCCATAACGAGTAGCCTGGTGACCCAGAGACTGGAGAGGGAGCACACCTGACAAACAAAAAAAGTGATCAACAAATATGCTGTGCACTTGTTGGCTGCTTTTCCTTCACTCTGCGATCCAACTCATCCCAAACCATCTCAATTGGGTTGAGGTCGTGTGATTGTGGAGGCCAGGTCATCTGATGTAACAGAATGTGGAAAAAATTGTCCTTGTTTAGATTCAACATAGCTAACTGTTTCTTCGCATGCCAACTCATTTTATCAGCTACAGTTTGTGGGATTCTGATCTTGTTTGAGGAAATATAGCGTGTGTGGCAGATGGCGCCAGAGGGTCTTAACCAACCATGCTATTTGTTTGTCTTTTCGCGTTGTTCTTAACTTGTTTTGTACATAATGTTACTGTGACCATCTCTTATGACCGAAAAGAGCTTCTGGACATCAGAACTGGGATTACTCACCTCAAGTAGGACGAGGAGTTCTTCTTCAATGAGTCGGACGCGAGGGAAATACTATGGACTCCCGACCAGGCCCAGATCCTTGTGATACGCTGAAAAGGAAACGTACACTACCGTTCAAAAGTTTGGGGTCACATAGAAATGTTGTTTTTGAAAGAAAAGCACATTTTTTTGTCCATTTAAATAGCATCAAATTCATCAGACATACAGTGTAGACATTGTTAATGTTGTAAATGACTATTGTAGCTGGACACTAAAGATTTTTTTATGGAATATCTACATAGGCGTACAGAGCCCCATTATCAGCAACCATCACTCTTGTGTTCCAATGACATGTTGTGTTAGCTAATTCAAGTTTATCATTTTAAAAGGATAATTGATCATTAGAAAATCCTTTTGCAATTATGTTAACACAGCTGAAAACGGTTGTTCTGATTAAAGAAGCAATACAACTGGCCTTCTTAAGACTAGTTGAGTATCTGGAGCATCAGCATTTGTGTGTTCGATTACAGGCTCAAAATGCCCAGACACAAAGACCTTTCTTCTGAAACTCGTCAGTCTATTCTTGTTCTGATAAATGAAGGCTATTCCATGTTTGAAATTGCCAAGAAACTGAAGATCTCATACAACGCTGTGTACTACTCCCTTCACAGAACCGCGCAAACTGGCCCTAACCAGAATAGAAAGAGGAGTTGGAGGCCCCGGTGCACAACTAAGCAAGAGGACAAGTACATTAGAGTGTCTAGTTTGAGTAACAGGTGCCTCACAAGTCCTCAACTGGCAGCTTCATTAAATAGTACCCACAAAACACCAGTATCAACGTCAACAGTGAAGAGGTGACTCTGGGATGCTGGCCTTCTTGGCAGAGTTGCAAAGAAAAAGACATATCTCAGACTGACCAATAAAAATAAAAGATTAAGATGGGCAGAAGAACACAGACACTGGACAGAGGAACTCTGCCTAGAAGGCCAGCATTTTGAAGCCGCCTCTTCACTGTTGACGTTGAGACTGTTGTTTTGTAGGTACTATTTAATGAAGCTTCCAGTTGAGGACTTGTGAGGTGTCTGTTTCTCAAACTAGACACTCTAATGTACCAACTGACCAACTAGCATGTTTATTCACTGACATTTTCAACCTTTCCCTGTCTGAGTCTGTAATACCGACATGTTTAAAGTAGACCACCATTGTCTCTGTGCCCAACAACACTAAGGTAACCTGCCAAAATGACTATCGACCCGTAGCACTCACATTTGTAGCAATAAAATGCTTTGAAAGGCTGGTCATGGCTCATATCAACACCATTATCCCAAAAACCCTAGACCCACTCCAATTTGCATACCGCACCAGCAGATCCACAGATGATGCAATCTCTATTTCACTCCACACTGCCCTTTCCCACCTGGACAAAAGGAACACCTATGTGAGAATGCTATTCATTGACTACAGCTCAGCGTTCAACACCATAGTGCCCTCAAAGCTCATCACTAAGCTAAGGATCCTGGGACTAAACACCTCACTCTGCAACTGGATCCTGGACTTCCTAATGGGCCACCCCCAGGTGGTGAGGGTAGGTAACAACACATCTGCAATGCTGATCCTCAACACGGGGGCCCCTCAGGGGTGCATGCTCAGTCCCCTCCTGTACTCACTGAACTAAGATGAGGAGCTAAGATGGTGGCAACTCAAAGACCCTCCTGTACTCCACACCAAGACAGTTGCGACAAAACCTATTCCCCCTCAGAAGACTGAAAGGATTTGGCATGGGTCCTCAGATCCTTTTACAGCTGCACCATCGAGAGCATGGGTTGATGGGTTGCATCACTGCCTGGTATGCAACTGCTCGGACTCTGTTCTGCAAGTCACGACAGAGGGTAGTGCGTACAGCCCAGTAAATCACCGGGCCAAGCTTCCTGCCATCCAGGACCTCTATACCAGGCATATGTCAGAGGAAGGCCCTAAACATTGTCAAACGCACGGCAAGCGGTACGGAGCACCAAGTCTAGGTTGAAGAGGCTTCTAAACAGCTTTTACCCCCAAGATATAAGACTCCTGAACAGCTAATCAAATGGCTACCCAGACTATTTGCATTGCCCCCCCCCCCATGCTGCTGCTACTCTGTTATTATCTATGCATAGCCACTTTAATAACTCTACCTACATGTACATATTTACCTCGACACCGGTGCCCCCGCACATTAACTCATTGACTGTACCGGTAACCCCTGTATATAGACCCACTATTGTTATTTACTGCTGCTCTTTAATTATTTGTTATTCTTATCGCTTACTTTTGGTGGGGTATTTTCTTAAAACTGCATTGTTGGTTAAGGGCTTGTAAGTAAGCATATCACTGTAAGGTGACCTGTTTCACCTGTTGTATTCGGCGTATGTGACAAATACAATGTGATTTTATTTAATTGTATTTGATTTAGCTAGTAGTGTTTGTGCTGAAACTGACATCTGGCTGCACACGTAGCTATCTAGCCAGTTTGACTGTATCATGCCGGAGTAACTAGATGAGCAATGCCCATTGCATGTATTATAAGTTAACAGCATGGTAGTTAAAGTTTGGTGTGGACTATGCACTTTACTTCCTTAGCTAGCTATGCTTTATGGAAGAATGTAGCTAGCTAGGATATATTGTCAACATTGATTGGTTCCGTCTTTTTGGCTTGTACGTAGTTGGCTATAATAGCAGCCAACGATGTTCGCTAACTTATTCATTTGTGCTCTGATTTAGTTTACACTGACTTCACCATATAAAAAACCCTCCTCAGAAAAATAAACTTTATTTGCTTGTGGCTTGATTCTCATCTGACTGGAGCTAGCTAGCTACAGCTGCTAGCATGCCACTAGCTAGCTGCTTCTGTTGCGCAGCAACCAAATTGTTGGTCCCGTTTTAGAACTGAGATTTGGCTGAAATGATTTTAGCGTTGTCAAAAATGCTACAAAAAGGTAGCACATCGAAATGAGCATGTGAGCAATACATTTTTATAAACTGTTGTACATATAAATTTAGTCAAGCCAACATTTTTTCAATCCATTGGTCACTTTATGGACGCTATAGTCTCGTTTTAATCCGTCTCGTTTTTGAGCTAGGTAGGCACAGAAAATACTATTAAAGCTGGTATATGGTTCTCGGTAACAGCCAGACAGTTAATGAGGAGAGGTTGATTTGCTCATTTTCATCTGTTGATGTCATATTGGCTTACATATAATGGTAGGGAGCTTCATCAGTGGAGGCTCCTCAGAGGAGGAAGGGGAGAACCATCCTTCACAGTGAATTTCAGAAAAATATAAATAGTGAAGCATTACAAAGTTATCCTTTCAACATAAAACTATACTTAATATATAATATATGTCACCAAATAATGTATTAAAACACACTGTTTTGAAAAGCAGGTCTACAGTAGCCTCAACAGCACTCTATAGGGTAGCACCATGGTGTAGCCGGAGGACAGCTAATTTCAATACAAAACCTAGGAGGCTCATGGCACCGCCTTCAATAGACTTACACAGTAATTATGACCACTTCCGGAGGACGTCCTCCAACCTATCAGTGCTCTTGCAGCATGAACTGACATGTTGTCCACCGGATCAAAGGATCAGACAATTAATCTAATACTGAAAGAATAAGCTACAGCTGGCTAGCACTGCAGTGACTCAAGTTGACTCAAAAAATAGAAAGACAATAGGTGAACAGTTTTGAACAAATCAATTTCTTCAAAAAGGAAGGAGAAGCAAGAGAGAGTGAGAGCTAGCTATAATATTTTTTTCACTTTCACTTTCTCTTACTTAGATAGCGATAACACTGTACTGCATGATTGTAGCAGGTTTACTAACGCGTATGTTCTAGTAGCTATGTTGACTTGACGTTAGCTAATATGGTGACAATGATGTAGGCTGTGTGTAGCGGATAGAGGTTATAATATAAAGGTTTGGCTTGGAAAGGTTTGTTCACCTGGTCACAAACAGCTGATGTGATGTGCACTGAAGTCCACAAGCGAAGGGAAAAGGTGGGAGGAGGAGAGCATGTAGATGTAAGAAGGAATTATCCAATGATCAAAGGGATCATGTGGTTTGAATTTGGCTGCTATGAAATTGAACAGTGTTTGTGTGTGATCAGGGGTGTATTCATTCCACCAATTATGTTGAAAAATGTTTCTTAAATGTAAGCAAATGGAACCAGACAGGTATACATCATACTTCCGGCGCCGACAGAGATGGCCGCCTCTCTTCGCGTTCCTAGGAAACTATGCAGTTTTTTGTTTTTTTACGTGTTATTTCTTACATTAGTACCCCAGGTCATCTTAGGTTTCACTACATACAGTCGAGAAGAACTACTGTATATAAGATCAGCGTCAACTCATCATCAGTACGACCAAGAATATGTTTTTCGCGACGCGGATCCTGTGTTCTGCCTTACAAACAGGACAACGGAATGGATCGCATGCAGCAACCCAAAAAACGACTCCGAAAAAGAGGGAAACGTGGCGGTCTTCTGGTCAGACTACGGAGACGGGCACATCGTGCCCCACTTCCTAGCATTCTTCTTGCCAATGTCCAGTCTCTTGAAAACAAGGTTGATGAAATCCGAGCAAGGGTAGCATTCCAGAGGGACATCAGAGACTGTAACGTTCTGTGCTTCACGGAAACATGGCTCACTGGAGAGACGCTATCCGAAGCGGTGCAGCCAACGGGTTTCTCCACGCATCGCGCCGACAGAAACAAACACCTTTCTGGTAAGAAGAGGGGTGGGGGTGTATGCCTTATGGCTAACTAGGCATGGTGCGATGAAAGAAACATACAGGAACTCAAATCCTTCTGTTCACCTGATTTAGAATTCCTCACAATCAAATGTAGACCGCATTATCTACCAAGAGAATTATCTTCGATTATAATCACAGCCGTATATATCCCCCCCCCCCAAGCAGACACATTGATGGCTCTGAACGAACTTTATTTAACTCTTTGCAAACTGGAAACCATTTATCCGGAGGCTGCATTCATTGTTGTTGGGGATTTTAACAAGGCTAATCTAAAAACAAGACTCCCTAAATGTTATCAGCATATCGATTGCGCAACCAGGGGCGGAAAAACCTTGGATCACTGTTACTCTAACTTCAGCGACGCATATAAGGCCCTGCCCCGCCCCACTTTCAGAAAAGCTGACCACGACTCCATTTTGCTGATACCTGCCTACAGACAAAAGCTAAAAAAGAAGCTCCCACGCTGAGGTCTGTCCAACGCTGGTCCGACCAAGCTGACTCCACACTCCAAGACTGCTTCCATCACGTGTACTGGGACATGTTTCGTATTGCGTCAGATAATAACATTGACGAATACGCTGATTCGGTGTGCGAGTTCATTAGAACGTGCGTTGAAGATGTCGTTCCCATAGCAACGATTAAAACATTCCCTAACCAGAAACCTTGGATTGATGGCAGCATTCGCGTGAAACTGAAAGCGCGAACCACTGCTTTCAATCAGGGCAAGGTGTCTGGTAACATGACTGAAACAAACAATGCAGCTATTCCCTCCGTAAGGCTATCAAACAAGCTAAGCGTCAGTACAGAGACAAAGTAGAATCCCAATTCAACGGCTCAGACACAAGAGGCATGTGGCAGGGTCTACAGTCAATCACGGACTACAGGAAGAAATCCAGCCCAGTCACGGACCAGGATGTCTTGCTCCCAGGCAGACTAAATAACTTTTTTGCCCGCTTTGAGGACAATACAGTGTCACTGACACTGCCTGCAACGGAAAAATGCGGTCTCTCCTTCACTGCAGCCGAGGTCGGTAAAACATTTAAACGTGTTAACCCTCGCAAGGCTGCAGGCCCAGACGGCATCCCAAGCCGCGCCCTCAGAGCATGCGCAGACCAGCTGGCTGGTGTGTTTACGGACATATTCAATCAATCCCTATACCAGTCTGCTGTTACCACATGCTTCAAGAGGGCCACCATTGTTCCTGTTCCCAAGAAAGCTAAGGTAACTGAGCTAAACGACTACCGCCCCGTAGCACTCACTTCCGTCATCATGAAGTGCTTTGAGAGACTAGTCAAGGACCATATCACCTCCACCCTACCTGACACCCTAGACCCACTCCAATTTGCTTACAGCTCAAATAGGTCCACAGACGATGCAATCTCAACCACACTGCACACTGCCCTAACCCATCTGGACAAGAGGAATACCTATGTGAGAATGCTGTTCATCGACTACAGCTCGGCATTCAACACCATAGTACCCTCCAAGCTCGTCATCAAGCTCGAGACCCTGGGTCTCGACCCCGCCCTGTGCAACTGGGTACTGGACTTCCTGACGGGCCGCCCCCAGGTGGTGAGGGTAGGTAACAACATCTCCTCCCCGCTGATCCTCAACACTGGGCCCCCACAAGGGTGCGTTCTGAGCCATCTCCTGTACTCAAATCAAATCAAATCAAATCAAATTTATTTATATAGCCCTTCGTACATCAGCTGATATCTCAAAGTGCTGTACAGAAACCCAGCCTAAAACCCCAAACAGCAAGCAATGCAGGTGTAGAAGCACGGTGGCTAGGAAAAACTCCCTAGAAAAGCCAAAACCTAGGAAGAAACCTAGAGAGGAACCAGGCTATGTGGGGTGGCCAGTCCTCTTCTGGCTGTGCCGGGTAGAGATTATAACAGAACATGGCCAAGATGTTCAAATGTTCATAAATGACCAGCATGGTCGAATAATAATAAGGCAGAACAGTTGAAACTGGAGCAGCAGCACGGCCAGGTGGACTGGGGACAGCAAGGAGTCATCATGTCAAGTAGTCCTGGGGCATGGTCCTAGGGCTCAGGTCAGTTGAAACTGGAGCAGCAGCACGGCCAGGTGGACTGGGGACAGCAAGGAGTCAAGGAGCAAGGAGTCATCATGTCATACTCCCTGTTCACCCACGACTGCGTGGCCACGCACGCCTCCAACTCAATCATCAAGTTTGCGGACGACACAACAGTGGTAGGCTTGATTACCAACAACGACGAGACGGCCTACAGGGAGGAGGTGAGGGCCCTCGGAGTGTGGTGTCAGGAAAATAACCTCACACTCAACGTCAACAAAACTAAGGAGATGATTGTGGACTTCAGGAAACAGCAGAGGGAACACCCCCCTATCCACATTGATGGAACAGTAGTGGAAAGAGTAGCAAGTTTTAAGTTCCTCGGCATACACATCACAGACAAACTGAATTGGTCCACTCACACAGACAGCATCGTGAAGAAGGCGCAGCAGCGCCTCTTCAACCTCAGGAGGCTGAAAAAATTTGGCTTGTCACCAAAAGCACTCACAAACTTCTGGCGGGCTGTATCACCGCCTGGTACGGCAACTGCTCCGCCCTCAACCGTAAGGCTCTCCAGAGGGTAGTGAGGTCTGCACAACGCATCACCGGGGGCAAACTACCTGCCCTCCAGGACACCTACACCACCCGATGTTACAGGAAGGCCATAAAGATCATCAAGGACATCAACCACCCGAGCCACTGCCTGTTCACCCCGCTATCATCCAGAAGGCGAGGTCAGTACAGGTGCATCAAAGCTGGGACCGAGAGACTGAAAAACAGCTTCTATCGCAAGGCCATCAGACTGTTAAACAGCCACCACTAACATTGAGTGGCTGCTGCCAACACACTGACACTGACTCAACTCCAGCCACTTTAATAATGGGAATTGATGGGAAATTATGTAAATATATCACTAGCCACTTTAAACAACGCTACCTTATATAATGTTACTTACCCTACATTATTCATCTCATATGCATACGTATATACTGTACTCTATATCATCGACTGCATCCTTATGTAATACATGTATCACTAGCCACTTTAACTATGCCACTTTGTTTACATACTCATCTCATATGTATATACTGTAATCGATACCATCTACTGTATCTTGCCTATGCTGCTCTGTACCATCACTCATTCATATATCCTTATGTACATATTAAGACAGTAGTTTAGGAATTGTTAGTTAGATTACTTGTTGGTTATTACTGCATTGTCGGAACTAGAAGCACAAGCATTTCGCTACACTCGCATTAAAATCTGCTAACCATGTGTATGTGACAAATAACATTTGATTTGATTTGATTTGATTTATACAGTGAGGGAAAAAAGTATTTGATTCCCTGCTGATTTTGTCCATTTGCCAACTGACAAAGAAATGATCAGTCTATACATTATATGGTAGGTTTATTTGAACAGTGAGAGACAGAATAACAACAAAAAAATCCAGAAAAACGCATGTCAAAAATTGTATTAATTGATTTGCATTTTAATGAGGGAAATAAGTATTTGACCCCTCTGCAAAACATGAATTAGTACTTGGCGGCAAAACCCTTGTTGGCAATCACAGAGGTCAGACGTTTCTTGTTGTTGGCCACCAGGTTTGCACACATCTCAGGAGGGATTTTGTACCACTCCTCTTTGCAGATCTTCTCCAACTCATTAAGGTTTCGAGGCTGACGTTTGGCAAATTGAACCTTCAGCTCCCTCCACAGATTTTCTATGGGATTGAGGTCTGGAGGCCACTCCAGGACCTTAATGTGCTTCTTCTTGAGCCACTCCTTTGTTGCCTTCGCTGTGTGTTTTGTGTCATTGTCATGCTGGAATACCCATCCACGACCCATTTTCAATGCCCTGGCTGAGGGAAGGAGGTTCTCACCCAAGATTTGACGGTACATGGTCCCGTCCACCGTCCCTTTGATGCTGTGAAGTTGTCCTGTCCCCTGAGCAGAAAAACACCCCCAAAGTATAATGTTTCCACCTCCATGTTTGACGGTGGGGATGGTGTTCTTGGGGTCATAGGCAGCATTCCTCTTCCTCCAAACACGGCGAGTTGAGTTGATGCCAAAGAGCTCCATTTTTGTCTCATCTGACCACAACACTTCCACCCAGTTGTCCTCTGAATAATTCAGATGTTCATTGGCAAACATTAGATGGGCATGTTTATGTGCTTTCTTGAGCAGGGGGACGTTGCGGGTGCTGCAGGATTTCAATCCTTCACGGCGTAGTGTGTTACCAATTGTTTTCTTGGTGACTATGGTCCCAGCTGCCTTGAGATCATTGACAAGATCCTCCCGTGTAGTTCTGGGTTGATTCCTCACCGTTCTCCTGATCGTTGCAACTCCAAGAGGTAAGATCTTGCATGGAGCCCCAGGCCGAGGGAGATTGACAGTTCTTTTGTGTTTCTTCCATTTGCGAGTAATCGCACCAACTGTTGTCATCTTCTCACCAAGCTGCTTGGCGATGGTCTTGTAGCACATTCCAGCCGTGTGTAGGTCTACAATCTTGTCCCTGACATCCTTGGAGAGCTCTTTGGTCTTGGCCATGGTGGAGAGTTTGGAATCTGATTGATTGATTGCTTCTGTGGACAGGTGTCTTTTATACAGGTAACAAACTGAGATTAGGAGTACTCCCTTTAAGAGTGTGCTCCTAATCTCAGCTCGTTACCTGTATAAAAGACACCTGGGAGACAGAAATCTTTCTGATTGAGAGGGGGTCAAATACTTATTTCCCTCATTAAAATGCAAATCAATTTATAACATTTTTGACATGCGTTTTTCTGGATTTTTTTGTTGTTATTCTGTCTCTCACTGTTCAAATAAACCTACCATTAAAACTATAGACTGATCATTTCTTTGTCAGTGGGCAAACGTACAAAATCAGCAGGGGATCAAATACTTTTTTCCCTCACTGTAAACATACCTAAATTTGTCCAATAGAAACTTTGGTTTGCATCTGTTGGTCTAATGATTACACATACATCAGCTACTGTAGATGCAGGCAAGATTGTGCAATGTGGTATTGAATGTGTCAATGTCTGTTACCTTGATTACTAACATTTCTCTCCATCTGGTAGCAAACTCATGATGAGTACAGGAAAATGTTTTGTATCATGTAGTAGCCTAAACCTATTGATGTTCCATTGAGCTGGGTGAATGGAATATGAATGACAGTCATTCAATGTGCTGTATTAGAAATAAGGCCATGCTCGTAAAAACAATTATAGTCTTAAACGGCACCGGCCGCCACTAATGCCTATGCTATAATAATGCATACTCATTGGTAGTAACTGCATTGGTAGAAACCCAAAGTAACACTAGTAATATTCCAGCATCACAATGGAGTGGACCTCGAATGCGAAATTAGGTGTATTTGCCTTTAAAATACATTGTTTACTCTGACTGTTTTGCCTGATCGACGAGAACCATGTCAGACTAGTGAACTGCACTGACTTCAACCTGAACCACCTGTCACGACTCCAACCGAAGGACACTCCCCTTCCCGTTCGGGTGGCGCTCGGCGGTCGTCGTTGTCGCCGGCCTACTAGCTGCCACTGATTATTTCCTCCCCCTCCTTATGTGTTTATTGAGTGCACCTGTTTTGAGTTAGGTAGTTAGTAGTAAGGCTTTATTAGTCAGCCGGCCCGTCTGGTTCCTTGTGCGGGATTAATTATTGTGACCGTCTGTTTGGTGTACTTGTGTGCACGTCTATGGGTTTGTGTTTTCCCATTTTGTGGGTTTGTTCTGGACAGTTTAAGTCCCCCTGTTTGGGGCATTTGTTTGTTCATTACGCCCTGTGTTTTCGTGGGGGTTGGCTTATGTTCGCCGTTTCTCTGTGCATTAAAATAGCACTCCCCTGAACTCTCTGCTTCCTGCACCTGACTCCTCACCCACTACACTCAGACCGTTACACCACCTCTCTCCTCAAACATCCCCTAACATCTCTCTCCTCAGACATCCCCTAACATCTCTCTCCTCAGACATCCCCTAACATCTCTCTCCTCAGACATCCCCACACCACCTCTCTCCTCAGACATCCCCACACCATCTCTCTCCTCAGACATCCCCACACCACCTCTCTCCTCAGACATCCCCACACCACCTCTCTCCTCAAACATCCCCACACCACCTCTCTCCTCAGACATCCCCACACCACCTCTCTCCTCAGACATCCCCACATCACCTCTCTCCTCAGACATCCCCTAACATCTCTCTCCTCAGACATCCCCTAACATCTCTCTCCTCAGACATCCCCACACCACCTCTCTCCTCAGACATCCCCACACCATCTCTCTCCTCAGACATCCCCACACCACCTCTCTCCTCAGACATCCCCACACCACCTCTCTTCTCAGACATCCCCTAACATCTCTCTCCTCAGACATCCCCTAACATCTCTCTCCTCAGACATCCCCACACCACCTCTCTCCTCAGACATCCCCACACCATCTCTCTCCTCAGACATCCCCACACCACCTCTCTCCTCAGACATCCCCACACCACCTCTCTCCTCAGACATCCTCACACCATCTCTCTTCTCAGACATCCCCTAACATCTCTCTCCTCAGACATCCCCTAATACCTCTCTCCTCAGACATCCCCACACCACCTCTCTCCTCAGACATCCCTGAACCACCTCTCTATTCAGACATCCCCTAACATATCTCTCCTCAGGCATCCCCATATCATCTCTCTCCTCAGGCATGCCCGAATCAACTCTCTCCTCAGACATCCCCACACCCTCTCTCTCCTCAGACATCCCCACACCACCTCTCTCCTCAGACATCCCCACACCACCTCTCTCCTCAGACATCCCCACACCACCTCTCTCCTCAGACATCCCCACATCATCTCTCTCCTCAAATATCCCCTAACATCTCTCTCCTCAGACATCCCTGAACCATCTCTCTTCTCAGACATCCCCTAACATCTCTCTCCTCAGACATCCCTTAACATCTCTCTCCTCAGACATCCCTGAACCACCTCTCTCCTCAGACATCCCTTAACATCTCTCTCCTCAGACATCCCTGAACCACCTCTCTCCTCAGACATCCCTGAACCACCTCTCTCCTCAGACATCCCTGAACCACCTCTCTTCTAAGACATCCACTAGATGGATCTGCTAAGAAAGCAGCCAGGGGACCTCCCGGGTGGCGCAGTGGTTAATGGCATGCCATCAGAGTCCCTGAGTTCGCGCCCAGGCTCTGTCGTAACAATTGGCAAGCACAACAAGCACAATTGGCCTAGCGTTGTCCGGGTTAGGGAGGGATTCGTCGGTAGGGATGTCCTTGTCTCATTGCGCACCAGCGACTCCTGTGGCAGGCCGGGCGCAGTGCGCGCTAACCAAGGTTGCCAGGTGCACGGTGTTTCCTCCGACACATTGGTGCGGCTGGCTTCCGGGTTGGATGCGTGCTGTGTTGAGAAGCAGTGCGGCTTGGTTGGGTTGTGTATCGGAGGGTGCATGACTTTCAACCTTCGTCTCTCCCGAGCCGGTACGGGAGTTGTAGCGATAAGACAAGATAGTAGCTACTACAACAATTGGATACCACGAAATTGGGGAGAAAAAGGGGTAAAATTCAACAACAAAAAAAGAAGAAAGCAGCCAGGGAGCTGCAATTGGCCTAGCGTATTCCGGGTTAGGGAGGGATCGGTCGGTAGGGATGTCCTTGTCTCATTGCGCACCAGCGACTCCTGTGGCAGGCCGGGCGCAGTGCACGCTGAGCTGTTCCTTCCCTCTGAACAGCTCCTGTGGTTCACTGACACTCTACGCTGTTAAGATTAGAGGTAAAGAAAACAGGGGGATTCAGACAATGTGTAGTCATTCCTCTGCCGTGTGCTGTCAGCAGAATAACTCCCTGCCTCTGTTGCACTGAGAAACAACTGCTTTTGTTCCTTTGTGTGTGGAGAGGGTCCTTGCTGTTTAGAGGAGCTGTCAGAGAGTGAGATCCAAACAGACCTATGTAACTATGGGGGGGTGGTGACTATAGGTCTGTCTGAATGAATCAGAGAGAGGGGCTATGTCATAGTAGATGAGTCTTCCCAGTGTTGGAGATCCTGTCGGGTGCTCACAGTAAACCCTCCTTCATCCTGTCAAGGTGGGACTAAGAGAGGGGGAAAGGAGGAAACTCAGGAAATATCCTCTTCATTGGACGTCTTGCTTCCTGATTGATTAGATTGCTAATGGATACAAAGCAGGATTTTGACGAATGAGTTGGGATTCATAAAATGCGTTTAAGACCTGTATTGTTGATTGTATGGAGTTTGCATTCCTATGGTGCACACACACACACAGAGCCCCACCCCCCGCCCTCAAACCCATTAACCTGTCATCCACATTTGCATTTAAATGTGGCTTGTCACAGTAAACTGTAAACATATTTTCTTCATTTTGGAGCTGTGTTTATGAATCATCACCCTGGAAAATTGACTGCAGCATTTATAATAAAAATGATTCTGGATCTACCAGAAGGTTTTGTTAGTGCTGTATGAGAAAACACTGCAGGGTGTTTACCATGGCTTCGCTGGGCATTTATTTAGGACTCTTGAAGTGCACACTACAGCATGTGATTTTCCATTTTCCATCATGCTACTGTAAATAAACATTTTAAAATGTAACTGAAAAATAAACAATTTGAGGAACTGGCCATTTCAAGATTTGGTTTTGGTTTTGAAATTGTGTGAGGTAGATTAGAGCTCCACAGCCTCCATGACAGACACATAGATACATCAACCTGCCGACTTGCAGGAACGAACAGCCCAACACCAGACAGTCCCACTCAGACAGTCCCAATCAAAAGTGTCTGTTAGAATGTTGTTACAGCACCCATCAACAAACCATACTGAAAATCTCTGGTGGGGAGGATAGAGGTAGAAATGTATAGTATATATATATATATATATATATATATTTATTTTAAATTTTTTAAATGTATTATTATTATTACTTTTGATCTGTCGGCCCCTGCCGCGAACTCGGGCTCTGTGTGTAGTTAACCGACCCTCTCTGCCCTGTCATCGCCATTTTACCTGTTGTTGTTTTAACTGATTAGCTGTTGTTGTCTCACCCATTGTTGTCTTAGTTAGCTCTCCAAATCAACACCTGTGATTACTTTATGCCTCGCTGTATGTCTCTCTCATATGTCAATATGCCTTGTATACTGTTGTTTAGGTTAGTTTTCATTGTTTTTGTTTACTGCGGAGCCCCTAGTTCCACTCATTATACCTCTGATACCTCCTTTGTCCCACCTCCCACACATGCGGTGACCTCACCCATTATAACCAGCTTATCCAGAGATACAACTTCTCTTATCATCACTCAGTGCCTGGGCTTACCTCCGCTGTACCCGCATTATGCCCTGAATCTATTCTACCACGCCCAGAAATCTGCAACTTTTATTCTTTGTCCAAAACGCTCTACGCGCCCAGTTTTGATAGCCTTTAGCCATACCCTGATCCTACTCCTCCTCTGTTCCTCGGGTGATGTGGAGGTAAACCCAGGCCCTGCGTGTCCCCAGAACCCTCATTTGTTGACTTATGTGATCGAAAAAGCCTTGGTTTCAGGCATGTCAACATCAGAAGCCTCCTCCCTAAGTTTGTTTTACTCACCGCTTTAGCACACTCCGCCAACCCTGATGTCCTTGCCGTGTCTGAATCCTGGCTTAGGAAGGCCACCAACAATTCTGAGATTTCCATACCCAGCTACAACATTTTCCATCAAGATAGAACTGCCAAAGGGGGAGGAGTTGCAATTTACTGCAGAGATAGCCAGCAAAGTTCTGTCATAATTTCCAGGTCTATGCCCAAACAGTTTGAACTTCTAATTTTAAAAATGAACCTCTCCAGAAATAAGTCTCTCACTGTTGCCGCCTGCTACCGACCCCCCTCCGCTCCCAGCTGTGCCCTGGACACCATTTGTGTATTGATCGCGACCCATCTAGCTTCAGAGTTCGTTCTGTTAGGTGACCTAAACTGGGATATGCTTAACATCCCGGCAGTCCTACAATCTAAGCTAGATGCCCTCAATCTCACACAAATCATCAAGGAACCCACCAGGTACAAGTCTAAATCCGTTAACATCGGCACCCTCATAGAAATTATCCTGACCAACTTGCCCTCCAAATACACCTCCGCTGTTTTCAATCAGGATCTCAGCGATCATTGCCTGTATCCGCTATGGGTCCGCGGTCAAACGACCACCCCTCATCACTGTCAAACGCTCCCTAAAACTCTTCTGCGAGCACGACTTTCTAATCGACATGGCCCGGGATTCCTGGAAGGATATTGACCTCATTCTGTCAGTCGAGAATGCCTGGTCATTCTTTAAAAGTAATTTCCTCACCATCTTAGACAAGCATGCCCCGTTCAAAAAATGAGGGGCATGCAGAACTAACAGATATAGCCCCCCCAAGCCTCCCCAGCTTCTCCTTCACCCAAATCCAGACAGCAGATGTTCTGAAAGAGTTGCAAAACCTGGACCCGTACAAATCAGCTGGGCTAGACAATCTGGACCCTCTCTATCTAAAACTATCCGCCATCATTGTTGCAACCCCTATTACCAGCCTGTTCAACCTCTTTCGTATCGTCCGAGATCCCTAAAGTTTGGAAAGCTGCCGCGGTCATCCCCCTCTTCAAAGGGGGTGACACCCTAGACCCAAACTGTTACAGACCTATATCCATCCTGCCCTGCCTATCTAAAGTCTTCGAAAGCCAAGTTAATAAACAGATCGCTGACCATTTCGCATCCCACCGTACCTTCTCCGCTGTGCAATCCGGCTTCCGAGCCGGTCACAGGTGCACCTCAGCCATGCTCAAGGTAATAAACGATATCATAACCGCCATCGATAAAAGACAGTACTGTGCAGCCGTCTTCATCGACCTGGCCAAGGCTTTCGACTCTGTCATTCACCGTATTCTTATCGTCAGACTCAATAGCCTTGGTTTTTCTAATGATTGCCTCACCTTGCAGACAGAGTTCAGTGTGTTAAATCGGAGGGCATGTTGTCCGGACCTCTGACAGTCTCTATGGGGGTACCACAGGGTTCAATGATGTCGCTCTTGCTGCGGGCGATTCCCTGATCCACCTCTACGCAGACGACACCATTCTGTATACTTCTGGCCCTTCCTTGGACACTGTGCTAACTAACCTCTAAACGAGCTTCAATGCCATACAACACTCCTTCCGTGGCCTCCAACTGCTCTTAAACGCTAGTAAAACCAAATGCATGCTTTTCAACCGTTCGCTGTCCTCACCCGCCCGCCCGACTAGCATCACCACCCTGGACGGTTCCGACCTAGAATATGTGGAGAACTATAAATACCTAGGTGTCTGGCTAGCCTGTAAACTCTCCTTCCAGACTCATATTAAACATCTCCAATGAAAAATCTAATCTAGAATCAGCTTTCTATTTTGCAACAAAGCCTCCTTCACTCACGTCGCCAAACTTACCCTAGTAAAAGTGACTCTCCTACCGTTCCTCGACTTCGCCAATGTCATCTGCAAAATAGCTTCCAACACTCTACTCAGCAAACTGGATGCAGTCTATCAGTGCCATCTGTTTTGTTACCAAATCACCTTATACCACCCACCACTGCAACATGTATGCTCTAGTCGGCTGGCCCTCGCTACATATTCGTCGCCAGACCCACTGGCTCCAGGTCATCTATAAGTCTATGCTAGGTAAAGTTCCGCCTTATCTCAGTTCACTGGTCACAATAACAACACCCACCCATAGCACACGTTCCAGCAGGTATATCTCACTGATCATCCCCAAAGCCAACACCCCATTTGGCCGCCTTTCCTTCCAGTTCTCTGCTGCCAGTGACTGGAACGAATTGCAAAAATCACTGAAGTTGGAGACTTTTAATACCCTCACCAACTTTAAACATCAACTATCTGAGCAGCTAACCGATCGCTGCACCTGAACATAGTCCATCTGTAAATAGCCCACCCAATCTATCTACCTCATCCCCATACTGTTTTTATTTTATTTACTTTTCTGCTCTTTTACACACCAGTATCTCTACTTGCACAGGTGAAATACATTAAATAGGGATGGAGACAGCAGGATGGTCCTTCACAGTATTCATATAAACATGGCTGAGAGGACATTTCTCTCACTCATTTAACTGAGTTTAACTTTAGAGTGAAACAATATCTGATTTATTTTGTGTTGCGGGTCAGCTCTGTCAAATCAGTTATTTAATCTCTCCAATTTTGAGCAACAAATACAAATGTGTGTGTGTGCGCGCTTGTGTGCCTGCCTGTGTTTGCCTGCGTGCATGTGTGCTCCCACTCCCGTGTGTTGTAGCAGTAGCAGGCTGTCAGGCCTTAAGGCACAGAGTTCACCACGGGCCACCCTGGGCCACCCTGCACCACTCCTAGTCCTTTTAATGAACTCCCAGACAGTTGTTCCCCATCTGTTGCCCCAGGTCCCCCTCCCTCCTGCCCTCCCTCTCCTCTCCTCCATTTTCTTCCCCTCCTTCCTCCTCATCTCTCCCCCCTCTTCTCCCCCCAGCCTGTCAGCTAATTAGAGTATGGGGTGGCAGTGGAGGGGAGGGGTGGGAGGAGCAGAAGGCCAAGGAGGGGGAAGTACAAAGACCCATCTGACCTGCCCACTACTATACCACTCCTCCCAGTCCTCTGTCCTTTCTGCCCATTAACCTTCGCTTAGCCTTTTGATTAGCGTGTGGAACGCAGGCCACAAAGGATGATAATTGGATACAACTCCCTGGCTGTCCTGTCATTCAAGTTTGGGCCAGGGTTGTGCCTTCCCTCCTCTCTAACCCTCCCCTTGTGTTTGTCTCCAGCCTGGCTATATGGTTGAATGAGCCTTCGTCCCAAATGGCACCCTATTCGATATATAGTGCACTACTTTTGATCAGAGCCCTATAGGCACTAATGTATATAGGGAATAGGGTGCCATTTGGGATGCAGATAATAAATGAGCCTCTGATCTGATCTAGTTACTGGTCAGTCAGTCAGTCTGACCCTGGAGGAAGAACAAGCCAGGAAGAACAGATAGAATGTTAGAATTTCCACAGTCCTCTATTTGCAGTATATATTTTTTCAACTATCAGGAATTTAAAATGGCTTCTCTTTGTTCTTGTCTCTGAATAGGAATCTGTCAGTTAAATGAGTGAGAGAAATGTCCTCTCAGCCCATGTTCATATGAATACTGTGCAGGACCATCCTGCTGTCTCCAACACTATACATTTCTACCTCTATCCTCCCCACCAGAGATTTTCAGTGTGGTTTGTTGATGGGTGCTGTAACAACATTCTAACAGACACTTTTGATTGGACAGTGAGATGTATTGCAGTCTGTACTGAGTGGGACTGTCTGGTGTTGGGCTGTTCGTTCCTGCAAGTCGGCAGGTTGATGTGTCTATGTGTCTGTCATGGAGGCTGTGGAGCTCTAATCTATCTCACACAGCAGGTAAAACAGAGGACAGAATATAGATTCTATTCAATAGACGTTGGCTGTAACCTGATCATTTTTCCTCATGCCAGTCCGACATATTTCTGGCTACCTCATCACTAGGCAATAAAGAAGAAACCTGCACACTGCTCTTGCTAGTATCACTGCTTTTAATAAGCTTTAGGTATCAGCCTCAAGGCCTTCGTCAAGCTCTGAGGAAGAACTTGAGGCCGATACGTAAAGCTTAATAAAGGGCAGTGATACTAGCGAGAGCAGTGTGCAGGTTTCTTCTTTTTTCTCATGTTATTCAACTGTTACCGTGCACCTGCAACAAAGATAGCTCAGATGTTTGAGTGGCTTTTGAATTTGTACCTCATCACTAGGAAAATCCTTCTTGTGGCTCGTCAGTGATTGACAGAGAAGGAGCTTACATGCATTTGAGGGGAAAGCTTCCTCTGTTCCTAGTTGAAATGTGATCAGGCTTGCAGGCCTAGAGAACAAAAGCACCCACACTGGAAGACTGGCATAGTGTCTGGTAGAAGTTGGCATGGTTAGGAAGTTGGTGAACATCTGTGAACTTTTAGAACCGTTTGAGACAAACCATCTCCATCATCATACCATCTCCAAAACCCACATACATAATAAACCCACATACACAACCACACAGACACAGACACAACCACACAGACACAACCACACAGATACAACCACACAGACACAACCACACAGACACAACCACACAGACACAACCACACAGACACAGACATAACCACACAGACAAAACCACACAGGCATAACCACACAGACACAACCACACAGACACAACCACACAGACACAACCACATCCCTGTGCCTCTGTAAACTGCTGTCTCTTCAAACAGAGAATCTTTAACCTAAAGGAATCTGTGGAAGTATGTAAATATTACCTGACTGCCGACTACCACAGACAGAGAAAGATACAGTAGGCTGTTCATTTAGCTAAAGCTATTACCACTCAGTCAGTCAGTTAAGATGTTTGGTGTTCATTTTAAGACACACAAATTAAACTTTCAAGTCACACTACAAGCACAGTTTGTCAGTTCTCACAATTGACCTCACTTGTTGCCTGTCAAAACGCCTTAAAATGAAATATGTGGGTTTAGAAATGTTTTATCTAAATAACAGCATGAATTAATGTAATACATTAAAACATCTCCAAAATTAAAACAATGCATAAGTAGGCTATTTCATATCAAGATCAATCATTTGCTAATAAGAGGACAGATCTTATGGATATTGATAATTTGAAACCTTGAAAAAAGGAAAACCGCCCTCTCTCTCTCGCCCTCAGTGAAATGATTTAGTAAGCGGAAGGATGATGAATAAATGATGTGTTTTTAAACACTCTTGCTGAGTGTTTTCAATAGGAAGTTAATTCCTGCCCTTCAAAGGGTGTTCAATGTTCGAAGTGTCTCAACCATGTCAATGGCTATCTGGCCTTTTGATGGCTCATGTCTCTCTCTGTCTCTCTCTCGCTCTCTCGCTCTCTCTCTCTCTCGCTCTCGCTCTCTCTCGCTCTCTCGCTCTCTCTATGCCTCTCACTCTATATGCTTCTCTCTGTCTCTCTCTCCCTCTCTTGCTCTCGCTCTCTTGCTCTCGCTCTCTCGCTCTCTCTCTCTCTCGCTCTCTCTCTCTCGCTCTCTCTCTCTCGCTCTCTCTCTCTTGCTCTCTCGCTCTCTCTCGCTCTCTCGCTCTCTCTATGCCTCTCACTCTATATGCTTCTCTCCGTCTCTCTCTCTCACTCTTTGTCTCTCTGTCTCTCTGTCTCTCTCTCTCTCTTTCTCTCTCTCTCTTTCTCTCTCTCTCTATCTATCTATCTATCTATCTATCTATCTACCTCTCTCTTGCTCTCTCTCACTCTCTCTCTCTCGCTCTCTCTATGCTTCTCTCTCGCTCTCGCTCTCTCTCTCTCTCTCGCTCTCTGTCTCTCTCTGTCTCCCCGTCCCCTTTATGAGGAAAGACCTCCCTGCCTCTGGTAGAATGGAGACGGGGGTGGTGGTGCTAGCACACCCTGACTACTGGGGGGTGAAGGGTGGTGGTGCTAGCTCACCCTGACTACTGGGGGGTGAAGGGTGGTGGTGCTAGCTCACCCTGACTACTGGGGGGTGAAGGGTGGTGGTGGTAGCTCACCCTGACTACTGGGGGGTGAAGGGTGGTGGTGCTAGCTCACCCTGACTACTGGGGGTGAAGGGTGGTGGTGCTAGCTCACCCTGACTACTGGGGGGTGAAGGGTGGTGGTGGTAGCTCACCCTGACTACTGGGGGTGAAGGGTGGTGGTGGTAGCTCACCCTGACTACTGGGGGGTGAAGGGTGGTGGTGCTAGCTCACCCTGACTACTGGGGGTGAAGGGTGGTGGTGCTAGCTCACCCTGACTACTGGGGGGTGAAGGGTGGTAGTGCTAGATCACCCTGACTACTGGGGGGTATGGGGTGGGGTTGCACTTTTGAGATTTAACAGGAATGTTTTGGGGGATCGCTCTGTTTCGGATTTCACCTCAGCTCTCTTCTGGAGGTGGGAGGGATGGGGACAGGGCAGGGGGAGGGATGGGGGCTGGGTATGGGGAGGTGGTGGGAGGGATGGGGGCTGGGTAGGGGGAGGAGGGGGAGGGATGGGGGCAGGGCAGGGCAGGGGGAGGGATGGGGCTGGGTAGGGGGAGGAGGTGGGAGGGATGGGGGCAGGGCAGGGGGAGGAGGTGGGGGAAATCTTTCCTCTGTGAAGATAATTTGATACTCTGACTTGGCTGGCTGTTCTTGACTGTGTCTTGTTCTGCCCGTCACAGAACAATGCAGATGGAGTAATATTTCAGGTCGGAGGGGAACACTGATTCTGCAGGCAGGTAGCTGCTACTTCTTCAAACCCTCCCCTCCTCCTCCATCCCTCCCTCCCCTGCTCCTCCTCCCTTATCCAGTCCCACACATTCCTCACGGCTCCAGTAAGCCCTCCATTCCACACACAGTAAAGCACTGCAATACACTGCTACCCAGTAGAAGCCTGTTTTCTCTGCCTCCATCCAAACCTGTTTTTCATCACTACAGATAACACAGGCTGTGTCCAAATACCCATATTAGCGTACTACAAACTTAAACTGTATACTATGTACTCATCATCGCATACTATTTAGCATGTACCGTTTAGTCAAATGTATGCAATGTGCCATGGCTGTAATGCAGTAGCGGCTCCTGACTGGCTGAGTAGGTGGATTTTTCCAAATTCAACAGACATGCATTGCATTAACCATCCTGATAATAGTTCATTTCCAAATGTATTAATTTCTCTAAACTCTGAATAGAATATGAATGGAGTTATAGGCCTACTCAGGCTGGTTATAGGTATACTATCACATTCAACCTGTACTGTAGTCCATATAGCCTGTCAATCCTATTTAAAAAGGAACTGAATATTAGGAAGGTGTTCCTAATGTTTTGTATACTCAGTGTATATAAATTAAATCAAATAGCCTAGTACACACACCAAAACTGTTCAAATGCTCAAGTCAAAAGGCTATTGCACAGAAAAACGTGGACAGTTGGCAAATTCAGAACCACTGGACAGCAACATAATAAACTAAAGTACTGATCATTGGGAACGAGATCAGAATGACTGCTAAATCAAATCAAATCAATTTATATAGCCCTTCGTACATCAGCTGATATCTCAAAGTGCTGTGGAAAATCACGCATGACACATTCTCAATACGCGAAAATAGAACGTTTTATAGTCATAGCTGCGGGAAGATGTTTGAGGGTAGCTGCACTACAGACGGCTATATCGATTGGCTAATAGAGGATTAGTAAAGGCCCAGTGCACAAATTTTGAGAAGTAAAAAAATACATAAAATCAAAAAAAAAATTATATAGCCCTTCGTACATCAGCTGATATCTGAAAGTGCTGTACAGAAACCCAGCCTAAAACCCCAAACAGCAAGCAATGCAGGTGTAGAAGCACAGTGGCTAGGAAAAACTCCCTAGAAAGGCCAAAACCTAGGAAGAAACCTAGAGAGGAACCAGGCTATGTGGGGTGGCCAGTCCTCCGGCTGTGCCGGGTGGAGATTATAACGCAACATGGCCAAGATGTTCAAATGTTCATAAATGACCAGCATGGTCAAATAATAATAGTCACAGTAGTTGTCTACTGTGGCCCCATCCGATGAAACCCCGTGACAGGGCCAAACAGGAAGGATATAACCCCACCCACTTGCCAAAGCACAGCCCCCACACCACTAGAGGGATATCTTCAACCACCAACTTACCATCCTGAGACAAGGCCGAGTATAGCTCACAAAGATCTCCGCCACGGCACAACCCAAGGGGGGGGGGGGGCGCCAACCCAGACAGGAAGATCACATCAGTGACTCAACACACTCAAGTGACGCACCCCTCCTAGGGACGCTATGAAAGAGCCCTAGTAAGCCAGTGACTCAGCCCATGTAATAGGGTTAGAGGCAGAGAATCCCAGTGGAAAGAGGGGAACTGGCCAGGCAGAGACAGCAAGGGTGGTTCGTTGCTCCAGAGCCTTTCCGTTCACCTTCACACTCCTGGGCCAGACTACACTCAATCATTTGACCCACTGAAGAGATTAGTCTTCAGTAAAGACTTAAAGGTTGAGACCGAGTTTGTGTCTCTCACATGGGTAGGCAGACATTCCATAAAAATGGAGCTCTATCGGAGAAAGCCCTGCCTCCAGCTGTTTGCTTAGAAATTCTAGAGACAATTAGGAGGCCTGCGTCTTGTGACCGTAGCGTACGTGTAGGTATGTACGGCAGGACCAAATCAGAGAGATAGGTAGGAGCAAGCCCATGTAATGCTTTGTAGGTTAGCAGTAAAACCTTGAAATCAGCCTTGCCTTGACAGGAAGTCAGTGTAGGGAGGCTAGCACTGGAGTAATATGATGACATTTTTTGGTTCTTGTCAGGATTCTAGCAGCCGTATTTAGCACTAACTGAAGTTTATTTAGTGCTTTATCCGGGTAGCCGTAAAGTAGAGCTTTGCAGTAGTCTAACCTAGAAGTAACAAAAACATGGATTAATTTTACTGCATCATTTTTGGACAGAAAGTTTCTATTTTTTGCAGTGTTTTGTAGATGAAAAAAGGTGTCCTTGAAACAGTCTTGATATGTTCGTCAAAAGAGAGATCAGGGTCCAGAGTAACGCCGAGGTCCTTCACAGTTTTATTTGAGACGACTGTACAACCATTAAGATTAATCGTCAGATTCAACCTAGAACCTAGAACCTAGGACCTAGAACAAACATCTCTGTTTTGTCCGAGTTTAAAAGTTGAACGTTTGCAGCCATCCACTTCCTTATGTCTGAAACACATGCTTCTAGTGAGGGCAATTTTGGGGCTTCACCATGTTTCATTGAAATGTACAGCTGTGTGTCATCCGCATAGCAGTGAAAGTTAACATTATGTTTTTGAATGACATCCCCAAGAAGTAAAATATATAGTGAAAACAATAGTGGTCCTAAAACGGAACCTTGAGGAACACCGACATTTACAGTTGATTTGTCAGAGGGCAAACCATTCACAGAGACAAACTGATATCTTTCTGACAGATAAGATCTAAACCAGGCCAGAACTTGTCCGTGTAGAGTAGGCTGCATAGATTTCATGACCAGAAGCTTAAAACCTCTTGAAACTCCCCATCCCGGATCCGGGATTGTGACTAAGCCTCAGGCTCATTAGCATAACGCAACGTTAACGATTTCTGAAAATCGCAAATAAAATTAAAATAATGCGTTTGCTCTCAAGCTTAGCCTTTTCTTAACAACACTGTCATCTCAGATTTTCAAAATATGCTTTTGAACCATAGAAATTGACTAATTTGTGTAAGAGTATGCAAAGCTAGCATAGCATTTTGTGTAGCATGTAGCACGCAACATTTTCACAAAAGCCAGATAACCAAATAAATAAAATCATTTACCTTTGAAGAGCTTCTGATGTTTTCAATGAGGAGTCTCCCAGCCACATACCAAATGCGCAGTGTTTCCTGAAAGCGTCTGTGTGTAGGAGAAATCGTTCCGTTTTCTACATTGCGCCTGGCTACCGAAACGAACCGAAAATGCAGTCACCTACAACGTGAAACTTTTTCCGGATTAACTACATAATATCGACCGAAACATGGCAAACGTTGTTTGGAATCAATCCTCAAGGTGTTTTTTCACATATCTCTTCATTGACATGCAGTTCGTGGAAGCTTGCTTCTCTCTGTGCCCCATGGAAAAATACTGGCAGGTGACTTTTGCGCACCAATTTCGGCGCAGGACACCGGGCGGACACGTGGTAAATGTGGTCTCTTATGGTCAATCTTCCAACGATCTGCCTACAAATACGTCACAATGCTGCAGACACCTTGGGGAAACGACAGAAAGGGCAGACTCATTCCTCTTGCGTTCACAGCCATATAAGGAGATCATGAAAGACAGAGCCTCAAAAATCCTTGTCATTTCCTGGATGCCAAGTCATCTTGGTTTTGCCTGAAGCTCACGTTAAAGGGCACGCACAGAGAAGATATTTGTATTTCTGGACACGTCAGAGTGTTTTCTTTCGAACAGTAGCAATTATATGCATAGTCGAGCATCTTTTTGTGACAAAATATCTTGTTTAAAACGGGAACGTTTTTCTTCCAAAAATGAAATAGCGCCACCATAAGTGTAAGAGGTTAAAAGACAAAAACTGCAACAAAAAAAATTGTATATTGAAATTTGCTATCGTAAATGTTAGCAACACCTCCGCCTTTGCGGGATGCACGGGGGATATGGTCACTAGTGTAGCCAGGAGGTGAGGCCTCATTTAACACAGTAAATTCATCAGGCTTAAGCCATGTTTCAGTCAGGCCAATCACATCAAGAATATGATCAGTGATTAGTTCATTGACTATAATTGCCTTTGAAGTAAGGGATCTAACATTAAGTAGCCCTATTTTGAGATGTGAGGTATCATGATCTCTTTCAATAATGACAGGAATGGAGTTCTTTATCCTAGTGAGATTGCTAAGGCGAACACCGCCATGTTTAGTTTTGCCCAACCTAGGTCGAGGCACAGACACGGTCTCATTGGGGATAGCTGAGCTGACTACACTGACTGTGCTCGTGGCAGACTCCACTATGCTGGCAGGCTGGCTAACAGCCTGCTGCCTGGCCTGCACCCTATTTCATTGTGGAGCTAGAGGAGTTAGAGCCCTGTCTATGTTGGTAGATAAGATGAGAGCACCCCTCCAGCTAGGATGGAGTCCTAAGACTTGCTAAGACTTGATCCATAAATGAAATAGGTAGCCACGCCTACAAATCTATTACAATCCATATGTTCAAATCAAAAGGCCTAACGAACATGACATCATTAACACAGCTGCATCCTGAGTCCCCGGTGCAGAAACTCAGAAATCAGAAGACCTGATGAACATGACATCATTAACACAGCCACATCCTGAGTCCCCGGTGCAGAAACTCAGAAATCAGAAGACCTGATGAACATGACATCATTAACACAGCCACATCCTGAGTCCCCGGTGCAGAAACTCAGAAATCAGAAGACCTGATGAACATCAATAACACAGCCACATGCTGAGTCCCCGGTGCAGAAACTCAGAAATCAGAAGATGGTTTAGTATTTAGTTTAAAAGCTCTGACTAAGGCCTTGAGAACAAGATACACTTTTCAATTGAGAAAACAGAAATTCACTTTAGGCATAATTATAAAAAATAATACATCAGTTTTCAAAGATGTAGACTACGATGCAATACTGGTGATCATTTTAAGGAGAACAGAAACGACTTATCCTACATTTGAACACCACCACAGGACTTTTGCTGTTCGCCATCTTCCCAATTAAGTAGCCTAGTTTTGGTGTTTGCCTACTAGAAGAGAACTAGGGCTTATCACCCCCAGCCCACCTCTTCCAACGCATTATGGAAAAGTGTTCATCTAATTGTGCTCGATGAAGAGCCGAAATGAGTAGCGGGAAGTAAGGATGCTGAGGGTTCTGCATAATAATAATAAACTAAATCATGTGGGAAATCATGTTCCCCCAGGAGTGGGAAGGTGAACGGAAAGGCCCTGGAGCAAAGAACCGCCCTTGCTGTCTCTGCCTGATCGGTTCCCCTCTTTCCACTGGGATTCTCTGCCTCCAACCCTATTACAGGGGCTGAGTCACTGGTTTACTGGGGCTCTCTCATACCGTCCCTGGGAGGGGTGCGTCACCTGAGTGGGTCGAGTCACTGATGTGATCATCCTGTCTGGGTTGGCGCCCCCCCCCCCCCCTTGGGTTGTGCCGTAGCGGAGATCTTTGTGGGCAATACTCAGCCTTGTCTCATAATGGTAAGTTGGTGGTTGAAGATATCCCTCTAGTGGTGTGGGGGCTGTGCTTTGGCACAGTGGGTGGGGTTATATCCTTCCTGTTTGGCCCTGTCCAGGGGTGTCCTCGGATGGGGCCAAAGTGTCTCCTGACCCCTCCTGTCTCAGCCTCCAGTATTTATGCTGCAGTAGTTCATGTGTCGGATGGCTCGGGTCAGTTTGTTATATCTGGAGCAATTCTCCTGTCCTATTCGGTGTCCTGTGTGAATTTAAGTGTGCTCTCTCTAATTCTCTCTTTCTCTCTTTCTTTCTCTCTCTCGGAGGACCTGAGCCCTAGGACCATGCCTCAGGACTACCTGACATGATGACTCCTTGCTGTGGACCTGGCCGTGCTGCTGCTCCAGTTTCAACTGTTCTGCCTTATTATTATTGGACCATGCTGGTCATTTATAAACATTTGAACATCTTGGCCATGTTCTGTTATAATCTCCACCCGACACAGCCAGAAGAGGACTGGCCACCCCACATAGCCTGGTTCCTCTCTAGGTTTCTTCCTAGGTTTTGGCCTTTCTAGGGAGTTTTTCCTAGCCACCGTGCTTCTACACCTGCATTGCTTGCTGTTTGGGGTTTTAGGCTGGGTTTCTGTACAGCACTTTGAGATATCAGCTGATGTACGAAGGGCTATATAAATAAAAATTTGATTTGATGTATTTTTTTTCTTCTCAAAATTTGTGCACTGGGCCTTTACTAATCCTCTATTAGCCAATCGATATAGCCATCTGTAGTGCAGCTACCCTCAAACATCTTCCCGCAGCTATGACTATAAAAAGTTCTATTTTCGCGTATTGAGAATGTGTCATGCGTGATTTTCCACTATTTGTTGATTTCGGTAGCGCGTCCACATATGTAAATGATCAGCTGTTGTCAAAGCTGAAATTAGTATGACATCTGGGTTTTTTAAGTAAACTTTAATTTCGCGTACTATTAAACTTAATTTTGTTGCATAATCAAATGGCCTAACTTTTAGGACGCAAGTATTCAGACACAGCTAGTTTATCTATTGTCTTATTGTGGCAGTTGCACTCAGTTATCAAACACAGCTTTCTTTGCAGTTCATTACATTCTCTTTTCAAAGAAGAACATGCTTGCATTTAAACCAAATTAATAGTTTTTCTCTGTTGTTTATAAAGAAGCAAATATTTCCCTTCACTTGTTTTTCCCTCTGTCCTGCTCTGATGTACCGACTGTCCATTAGTTCTATTCATCACTGGAGAAGCTTCTTGTTTGTAAGTTGTGTGGCTGTCGCCATGTCTGTGTTATCATTCTCTCTCTCTCTCTCTCTCTCTCTCTCTCTCTCTCTCTCTCTCTCCCTCTCTCTCTCTCTCTCTCTCTCTCTCTCTCTCTCGCTCCCTCTCTCTCTCTCTCCTCCCATCTCTCTCTCTCTCTCTCTCTCTCTCTCTCTCTCTCTCGCTCCCTCCCTCTCTCTCTCTCTCTCTCCCTCTCTCTCTCTCTCTCTCTCTCGCTCTCTCTCGCTCCCTCTCTCTCTCTCTCTCCTCCCATCTCTCTCTCTTTCTCTCTGTAAGTCTGAACTCATACCATTTCCACCACTAAAAGCTTCTAATGGACTGGAATGGCCACTCCAGCCCTCATTATCATTAGCTAAGTTTCCTTTCTGCCCATTAATGTAGAAAAGCTATGTATATTTATAATGCTTTTACAGGGCTGGAGGGACGATCGATATCATAATCTACCGCTGTTGGAGGAATATGAAGTCAAGTTCTGCATTAGGGAGAAAATAACGGTTTGAAACTGCAAAACAAGGAAGTATGTTTGATCAGGGTGTGGTTTTGCTTATAGAATGTAGATGTGTCTGTGTGCTGATACAGGTAGATGGGATAGCGAGGTACTTTTCCTCTTCCTGTTCGGTAAAGGTTCTGATTGGGAGAAGGTATTTCTTTCACTACATCCACTCCTTCAGCCTATTGTTTGACTTTCACCTGACATTGTTAGTCAAATGGCTCGTTCCACAAATAGAAATCCTTGTGACATTATGTGTGTACGTTTTGATAAAACACTCAAGTTAACAGTCGGATCACATACATATACGCTATAACTACACAAATCCATGTTAAACATTTGAAGAGTAATGTTTTTGTAATCAACAAAAATGTGTCCCACATCATGTTTCTCTGACTTCTAGGAATATTTGAACCCACTTAACCTCCAGATGTGTCCAGGTGTTCTGCATCATTGTAAAGCCCTAGATATTCTGTTGCTTTGACACTCATTTCTGAACATTATTATTTATTGCATGTGATTAGTGATTGTTTAACATTTGTCCCTCTTGTTTTAATACATTAATATCATTCCTTAAAAAATATATTCTTAAGAAACATTGAACATCTAGTAGTCAAATCATAGTGTAAAAGCAGGTGTGTTGGTTGTAGTCTTTTTGGCCATTTTCTGGTGTTTTGTGTGCCCAGCATAACATGCCAACCCTGGTATCTACAGTCAGATGTTTAGATTTCTACATGTATTGTTGAGCCCATCTCTGTTGCATATAGAAAGCTTCCATTCCCCGTAACAAGCGGAGTTATGGTGGATTGAAGATGAAATGTTATGGTCAAACATGTTACTATAATTGGCACCTTTTATAGTATTTTATTTATTTTTTTTAACTTCTGGAGATGGGAAAACGTGTTTGTTATGAAGTTGAACATGTGCTATTTATGACAGAATGCTATTATTATGTTAATGTTAACATGACCAAATTACACTACCCAAAAGGCTCTACTCTATTTGTGGAACGACCCAAATGTTAACTTGATGATTAGTCTTATTGTGATGATTAGCGTGTTTATTAGGGCATGCCTGAAGTGCTCGTGGTCACAGATTAATGCTCCATGACAAGACACTTCCTGAACAGGTTGTCCATATTGGTACCAGTATAGCAGAGAGAAGGAGAGCAGAGCAGGCTGATGAAGGTGGTCTGGCGGTAGAGACTGACCAGGCTGAGGGGGCTTCCCCAGCACCTCTGCTTCCTGTGGCTGAGTGGCTAAAAGGAGGAACGGGTTGGTGCTGGGACTGGGTGGAGGGCTGGGGGTCAGCTGGAGGTCAGCTGGGTTTATGAGCCATCCCTCTTCTTATCAGTGGTGTTGAGAAGCCTGAGCTGCAGGAGGGCAGTGAGGGCTGTGAGGGCTCCCAGCATCTCAACTGCTGTCCATATCGGCTCTAAACTGAACCTGTGATAACCCTGTCAATGCTGACCTCCCTCCCAGGCCAGGGAGCTGTAAACCCAGGGCACTGATGGTGGTCCACAGTATCACTCATATACCTCTCTGGGTCATATTGAACCAGTCTGCCAGTCAGGATCACTCCTCTACCTCTCTGGGTCATCTGTACCAGTCTGCCAGTCAGGATCACTCCTCTACCTCTCTGGGTCATCTTGTACCAGTCTGCCAGTCAGGATCACTCCTCTACCTCTCTGGGTCATCTGTACCAGTCTGCCAGTCAGGATCACTCCTCTACCTCTCTGGGTCATCTGTACCAGTCTTTCCAGTCAGGATCACTCCTCTACCTCTCTGGGTCATCTTGTACCAGTCTGCCAGTCAGGATCACTCCTCTACCTCTCTGGGTCATCTTGTACCAGTCTGCCAGTCAGGATCACTCCTCTACCTCTCTGGGTCATCTTATACCAGTCTGCCAGTCAGGATCACTCCTCTACCTCTCTGGGTCATCTGTACCAGTCTGCCAGTCAGGATCACTCCTCTACCTCTCTGGGTCATCTTGTACCAGTCTGCCAGTCAGGATCACTCCTCTACCTCTCTGGGTCATCTTGTACCAGTCTGCCAGTCAGGATCACTCCTCTACCTCTCTGGGTCATCTTATACCAGTCTGCCAGTCAGGATCACTCCTCTACCTCTCTGGGTCATCTGTACACCAGTCTGCCAGTCAGGATCACTCCTCTACCTCTCTGGGTCATCTGTACCAGTCTGCCAGTCAGGATCACTCCTCTACCTCTCTGGGTCATCTTGTACCAGTCTGCCAGTCAGGATCACTCCTCTACCTCTCTGGGTCATATTGTACCCATCTGCCAGTCAGGATCACTCCTCTACCTCTCTGGGTCATCTTGTACCAGTCTGCCAGTCAGGATCACTCCTCTACCTCTCTGGGTCATCTTGTACCAGTCTGCCAGTCCGGGTCACTCCTCTACCTCTCTGGGTCATCTGAACCAATCTGCCAGTCCGGGTCACTCATATACCTCTCTGGGTCATCTGAACCAATCTGCCAGTCAGGATCACTCCTCTACCTCTCTGGGTCATCTTGACTAGTCTGCCAGTCAGGATCACTCCTCTACCTCTCTGGGTCATCTTGTACCAGGCTGCCAGTCAGGATCACTCCTCTACCTCTCTGGGTCATCTGTACCAGTTTTCCAGTCAGGATCACTCCTCTACCTCTCTGGGTCATATTGTACCAGTCTGCCAGTCAGGATCACTCCTCTACCTCTCTGGGTCATCTTGTACCAGTCTGCCAGTCAGGATCACTCCTCTACCTCTCTGGGTCATCTTGTACCAGTCTGCCAGTCAGGATCACTCCTCTACCTCTCTGGGTCATATTGTACCCATCTGCCAGTCAGGATCACTCCTCTACCTCTCTGGGTCATCTTGTACCAGTCTGCCAGTCCGGGTCACTCCTCTACCTCTCTGGGTCATCTGTACCAGTCTGCCAGTCAGGATCACTCCTCTACCTCTCTGGGTCATCTGAACCAATCTGCCAGTCAGGATCACTCCTCTACCTCTCTGGGTCATCTTGTACCAGTCTGCAAGTCCGGGTCACTCCTCTACCTCTCTGGGTCATCTGAACCAATCTGCCAGTCAGGATCACTCCTCTACCTCTCTGGGTCATCTTGTACCAGTCTGCCAGTCCGGGTCACTCCTCTACCTCTCTGGGTCATCTGTACCAGTCTGCCAGTCAGGATCACTCCTCTACCTCTCTGGGTCATCTGTACCAGTCTGCCAGTCAGGATCACTCCTCTACCTCTCTGGGTCATCTGTACCAGTCTGCCAGTCAGGATCACTCCTCTACCTCTCTGGGTCATCTGCACCAGTCTGCCAGTCAGGATCACTCCTCTACCTCTCTGGGTCATCTGAACCAATCTGCCAGTCAGGATCACTCCTCTACCTCTCTGGGTCATCTGTACCAGTCTGCCAGTCAGGATCACTCCTCTACCTCTCTGGGTCATCTGAACCAGTCTGCCAGCCTGAACTTCACCCAGAGACATACAGTAACTTCAGCTTAAGTTAATCTCCCTCCATTTCCATTATCGTCCTCCACTTCTTAAATGAGTCCAGTAATGAACTAATAAGACAACAGAGGGAAGGCGAGACATCCTCCTCTTTTGAAGCATCCTCGTCCCTGAGGCTTGATTTTCATCTTGTTATCATTCCATTAATGAGAGAATTATTTTCTAACTGAAAACATTTGATTTTAATATGTCCGCGATGTGTGGCTTTGCGACACTCTCCCAAAAGCTTCGGTAGACACAGGGGTTTGGGAGAAAATAGAATGGAATAGAATGGAATGGACTATTGTCCTCTTTGTCCAGTCTTGTTTACAAACCTGTTCAGTTTACACCAACAGACAAACAAACGAAGAAACCATCACTCAGACATGTATCAACCAATCAAATGTGTTTATACAGGTCGTTTTACGTTCAGTACTACACCTTCTATTGTCCCAGTGAAGGTCAGGTGTCTGCTGTTGGAGAAGAAAATGCTTTTGTTGCATATAAATAACCAGCTCCTGACTGTTCAGAAATATGTACAGCCATTCTCTGAGACACTGACCCCAATAACACCACATTAGCAATATGTTATCTCTCTCTCTCTCAGCTTTTTTCTCTCTCTCTCTTTATACACCCTCCCCATCTCTCCCAGAGGCCTGTAATGATTGATTTTTGTTTTGGTAATGTTACTCCCTCTCAGAGTTTCCTTGAACCAAGCGGGCAGCAGATTGGCCACGCTAAGTGTTGCTGTAATTCATGTGATGCAGGGGAGGAGAGATTATGAGAAGCGTGTGATAGATTATGTTTGGAATTACAAAGACGTGATATACGACAGTGTTAGTTAGTTTTACAAATCTAACTCTGCAAGGTTCCAAAGGGGTTCTTCAGCCGTCCCCATAGGAGAACCCTTTTAGGTTCCAGGTAGGATTCTTTTGGGTTCCATGTAGAACCCTCTGTGGAAATGGTTCTACATGGAACCCAAAATGTTCTACCTTGAACCAAAAGAGTTCTACCTGGAACCAAAAAGGGTTCTTCAAAGGTTTCTCTTATTGGGTGTGATGAGTTTTTTTCATCACTGCTAAATGTATGAAAATTATTTAAATATTATTGAAATGTCAAGAAATATTAACAATGAAGCAACCTGTTTATACAGTACACAATAACTGAATATTAAATTCAAATCAAAGTCTTTATCAGTATCTATTTGAGTAATGAAACATGACAATGCTGCAATAGTTTTGTTCAGTTGAAGTACAGTTTGTACAGTCCAAGTGTCTTCTCTCCACAGTAATCCCCTGGAGACAAACTGCTAATGCGGTAGATTCTCCAGGCTGTCACTTGCTTCCCTTTAAATTATCCGTGCGTGCACGGTGTGTGTGCGCCCTGGTGTGTGTGCGCCCGGGTGTGCGTGCACAGTGTGCGTGTCAATCCCTGCGGGTCGGTTTTGTCTCTATGGGGGACTAGTGATCCCAGTATGTCTGCTCTGAGTGGCCCTCTGCAGCTACATTCTCTTGTTATTGGCTTAGAGGAGAGAGACATGTTGGGCTCCCGAGTGGTGCAGCGGTCTAAGGCAAGAGGTGACAGTTCCTAGTTCAAATCCAGGCTGAATCACATCTGGCCCTGATTGAGAGTCCCATAGGGCGGTGCACAATTGGCCCAGCGTTGTCCGGGTTTGACCGGGGTAGGCCGTCATTATAAATAATTATAAATAATTTGTTCTTAACTGACTTGCCTAGTTAAATAAAGTAATAATAAAAATAATAATATACACTACCATTCAAAAGTTTGGGGTCAGACGCCTCACAAGTCCTCAACTGGCAGCTTTATTAAATCGTACCCCCAAAACACCAGTCTCAACGTCAACAGTGAAGAGGCAACTCTGGGATGCTGGCCTTCTAGGCAGAGTTGACTGGCCAATAAAAAGAAAAGATTAAGATGGGCAAAAGAACACTGGACAAAGAAACTCTGCCTAGAAGGCCAGCATCCCGGAGTCACCTCTTCACTTTTGAAGTTGAGACAGGTGTTTTGCGGGTACTATTTAATGAAGCTGCCAGTTGAGGACTTGTGAGGCATCTGTTTCTCAAACTAGATACTCTAATGTACTTGTCCTCTTGCTCAGTTGTGCACCGGGGCCTCCCACTCCTCTTTCTATTCTGTTTAGAGCCAGTTTGTGCTGTTCTGTGAAGGGAGTAGGACACAGCGTTGTATGAGATCTTCAGTTTCATGGCAATTTCTTGCATGGAATAGCCTTCATTTCTCAGAACAAGAATAAACTGACGAGTTTCAGAAGAAAGTCTTTGTTTCTGGCCATTTTGATCCTGTAATCAAACCCACGAATGCTGATGCTCCAGATACTCAAGGCCAGTTTTATTGCTTCTTTAATCAGGACAACAGTTTTCAGCTGTGCTAACATTATTGCAAAAGGGTTTTCTAATTATCAATTAGCCTTTTAAAATTATAAACTTGGATTAGCTAACACAATGTGCCATTGGAACACAGGAGTGATGGTTGCTGATAATGGGCCTCTGTACGCCTATGTAGATATTTCATAAAAGGTCTGCCGTTTCCAGCTACAATAGTCATTTACAACATGAACATGTCTACACGTTATTTATCATCATTTTGATGTTATGCATGGATGCAACGTGTGTGTGTGTTTGTGCAGATCCATTGTAACTCCAGTAGGTGCTGCTGGAGTGCAGTAGAACATGTAGAAGTGGAGGTGTGTGTGTGATTCTGATCCTTAGAATCTGGGCTCAGCACCAGCCTGCTGTCAGCATATACAAGCCCAATACTCACAACCCCTACAGAGACTCAACAAGACAAAGCGACGCACACACACAAACACACACTCTGCTAGCGCCTTGACTGATTCACACACACACACACACACACACACACACACACACACACACACACACACACACACACACACACACACACACACACTCTGCTAGCGCCTTGACTGATTCACACACACACACACACTCTGCTAGCGCCTTGACTGATTCACACACATACATACCTCTTGTCTGATCAGTGAAGGACAGAGCAACGACTCTCAGAATGAGAGAGGGAACTCATCTTTTGCATGAGAGAAATGAGGGGTCTGATACCTCACACTGTTGTTGGCAGACACTACTACAGTCAGGATCATATTAACAAGTTCTTTAAACACCAGGAGTAAATAAACAGGACTAAACAGGCTTAGGGAGTTTTGTAAACAAACACTACTCCTCACTCAATGATTTGTCACAGACCCTTCTTTTTCCCCTTAGTTTAGAGTAGAAACGTAATAGAAAATGCTTCATTGTTATACAGTAGCTATTACTTTGTACTTTCTCACAAATTGTAATTATATGATAGGGGAAATGATGTTTTCAGTTAGAAATGATAGGGGAAGGTGAAAGGCAGATATGCTGTCCTAGTGAAAAGTGATTAAGACTGCAGAGGGACATAGTGTGATGATGGCGTCAGGGTTCCGTTGGCACAGACTTTAATTTCATTCTCTGAGAGTATTAGAGGACATGCGTGAAATAACTTGGCAGGTTACTCAGATATTTGCTTGGCTATATGAGTAATCATTTCCTGTTTATTGTTTTGGCAGGATTTATACCAAAGGAGCAATCAGCCACAAGATAAGAATCAGTTTTTGTCTAAAAGTACAGTATATGTTTGCTACAGAGATTATGTGAGAGGTTTCTTTCAGGCCATGTTTAAGAGTCCAACATGAGCCCTGGTCTAGCCCTGGGTGTACCCTGTCATATGTCTATACTACTATACAGTAATATTAACCCTTTATATCCTGGGCCTGCAATCCCCTGGTCCAGCAGCAGCCGCTGACAAGGTTAATCTATTTAGAGTAGGTGGGGAGATTACACAGTTTATTATCCGCATCTCCTCTTCTCTCTCCCCCTTCCTCGGTCCCCGTCCACCAGGCAGCATAGGCCAGCTCCCAGCTCCCTCCGAAACCTAATCCCATGTCTACAAGATAAGGCTGTATTATGGGAGAGAGAGATTAACAATATGCCCGTTGTTTGTTACCCCGTGCAGTCTGGCAGGCGGGCGGGCACGGGTAGTGCAGGCGGAGCGGAGCAGGCACGGGTAGTACAGGCGGAGCGGAGCGGGCACGGGTATTGCAGGCGGAGCGGAGCGGGCACGGGTAGTGCAGGCGGAGCGGAGCAGGCACGGGTAGTGCAGGCGGAGCGGAGCAGGCACGGGTAGTGCAGGCGGAGCGGAGCGGGCACGGGTAGTGCAGGCGGAGCGGAGCAGGCACGGGTAGTGCAGGCGGAGCGGAGCAGGCACGGGTAGTGCAGGCGGAGCGGAGCGGGCACGGGTAGTACAGGCGGAGCGGAGCGGGCACGGGTAGTGCAGGCGGAGCGGAGCGGGCACGGGTAGTGCAGGCGGAGCGGAGCAGGCACGGGTAGTGCAGGCGGAGCGGAGCGGGCACGGGTAGTGCAGGCGGAGCGGAGCGGGCACGGGTAGTGCAGGCGGAGCGGAGCGGGCACGGGCCAGGCGGAGCGGAGCACGGGTAGTGCGGAGCGGGCGGGCACGGGTAGTGCAGGCGGAGCGGAGCGGGCACGGGTAGTGCAGGCGGAGCGGAGCGGGCACGGGTAGTACAGGCGGAGGCGGAGGGCACGGGTAGTGCAGGCGGAGCGGAGCGGGCACGGGTAGTGCAGGCGGAGCGGAGCGGGCACGGGTAGTGCAGGCGGAGCGGAGCAGGCACGGGTAGTGCAGGCGGAGCGGAGCGGGCACGGGTAGTGCAGGCGGAGCGGAGCGGGCACGGGTAGTACAGGCGGAGCGGAGCGGGCACGGTAGTGCAGGCGGAGCGGAGCAGGCACGGTAGTACAGGCGGAGCGGAGCGGGCACGGGTAGTGCAGGCGGAGCGGAGCAGGCACGGGTAGTGCAGGCGGAGCGGAGGCTGCACGGGTAGTGCAGGCGGAGCGGGCACGGGTAGTGCAGGCGGAGCGGAGCAGGCACGGGTAGTACAGGCGGAGCGGAGCGGGCACGGGTAGTGCAGGCGGAGCGGAGCAGGCACGGGTAGTACAGGCGGAGCGGAGCGGGCACGGGTAGTACAGGCGGAGCGGAGCAGGCACGGGTAGTACAGGCGGAGCGGGCACGGGTAGTGCAGGCGGAGCGGGCACGGGTAGTGCAGGCGGAGCGGAGCAGGCACGGGTAGTACAGGCGGAGCGGAGCGGGCACGGGTAGTGCAGGCGGAGCGGAGGCTGCACGGGTAGTGCAGGCGGAGCGGGCACGGGTAGTGCAGGCGGAGCGGGCACGGGTAGTGCAGGCGGAGCGGAGCAGGCACGGGTAGTACAGGCGGAGCGGAGCGGGCACGGGTAGTACAGGCGGAGCGGAGCGGGCACGGGTAGTGCAGGCGGAGCGGGCACGGGTAGTGCAGGCGGAGCGGAGCAGGCACGGGTAGTGCAGGCGGAGCGGAGCAGGCACGGGTAGTGCAGGCGGAGCGGAGCAGGCACGGGTAGTACAGGCGGAGCGGAGCGGGCACGGGTAGTACAGGCGGAGCGGAGCGGCACGGGTAGTACAGGCGGAGCGGAGCGGGCACGGGTAGTACAGGCGGAGCGGAGCGGGGGTAGTGCAGGCGGAGCGGGCACGGGTAGTGCAGGCGGAGCGGAGCAGGCACGGGTAGTACAGGCGGAGCGGAGCGGGCACGGGTAGTGCAGGCGGAGCGGAGCAGGCACGGGTAGTACAGGCGGAGCGGAGCAGGCACGGGTAGTACAGGCGGAGCGGAGCGGGCACGGGTAGTGCAGGCGGAGCGGGCACGGGTAGTGCAGGCGGAGCGGAGCAGGCACGGGTAGTACAGGCGGAGCGGAGCGGGCACGGGTAGTGCAGGCGGAGCGGAGGCTGCACGGGTAGTGCAGGCGGAGCGGGCACGGGTAGTGCAGGCGGAGCGGGCACGGGTAGTGCAGGCGGAGCGGAGCAGGCACGGGTAGTACAGGCGGAGCGGAGCGGGCACGGGTAGTACAGGCGGAGCGGAGCGGGCACGGGTAGTGCAGGCGGAGCGGGCACGGGTAGTGCAGGCGGAGCGGAGCAGGCACGGGTAGTGCAGGCGGAGCGGAGCAGGCACGGGTAGTGCAGGCGGAGCGGAGCGGGCACGGGTAGTACAGGCGGAGCGGAGCGGGCACGGGTAGTACAGGCGGAGCGGAGCGGGCACGGGTAGTACAGGCGGAGCGGGCACGGGTAGTACAGGCGGAGCGGAGCGGGCACGGGTAGTGCAGGCGGAGCGGGCACGGGTAGTGCAGGCGGAGCGGAGCAGGCACGGGTAGTACAGGCGGAGCGGAGCGGGCACGGGTAGTGCAGGCGGAGCGGGCACGGGTAGTGCAGGCGGAGCGGAGCAGGCACGGGTAGTACAGGCGGAGCGGAGCGGGCACGGGTAGTGCAGGCGGAGCGGAGGCTGCACGGGTAGTGCAGGCGGAGCGGGCACGGGTAGTGCAGGCGGAGCGGAGCGGGCACGGGTAGTGCAGGCGGAGCGGAGCGGGCACGGGTAGTGCAGGCGGAGATGGGCACTAAAGCGAAGAGTCGGGTTGTTAGGAGGCCAGAGATGTCGGATATGAACTCTGACAGGGAGAGAGAGGGGGGGATTAGAGGTAGGGGGAGAGCGACATAGGGGGAGAGAGAGTAAAGGAGGGGGGGGGAGTAGAGAGGGGGAGGAATGCACAATGCATCCGGCTGAGATAGTCCCGACTCCCAGATGAAACTCCCCAGTAACAGGAGAATGGGGAAGGCATGTCACCCACCAATCCACTGACATGGCCTGTCAGCATGGAGGGGTGGAGAAGAGGAGGGGGAGAGGGAGGCACACACACCAGTAGTATTATGCGCAGGTTAATCACTGGCAATTATAGGGAGGAGGAGCAATCAAAAGGCAGTGATGTAGATGAAGGCCCTGGCTGGGTGGAAGACAGGGCTGTGTCATCATAAACCACTTGTGTCTCAAGCCGTAGGTTCCTGAAACAGTGAACAGTGAATGTTATAATCCCTGGGGACTGGGAAGGGCTGATGTATGTGTAGTTACTGACTGGTACACTGTTGTGGTACTATGAGCTGGTGTTGATGGGGACGATAAACAGATGGACCTTTTAACAGCAGCTTTTTAAAAGGGATGTCTGTGTGGTCCAGACTAATAAGGTATATTAGTCATAATAATTCATCTGGTTCCATGATTGCTAATCACAAACATACCAATAAGATTATCCTCCTCCATATCTTTCTTAACTCTGATTAAGTAGATAATCCTATTCAAATGTAGCATGTCTTGTTTTAATAACCAGTGTAAACACATATCTGTTGGTGATAATAAATTAAATCCAACCAAAATTAATTCAAACAACAAACTAACCTGCGTGTTCTATTTCTAAACTGCCTTTTTGAATCCAGGTTCATTGAGCAGCGGCCCAGGCCCTCTATAACATCCTATAGACTTTGAAATACCCTCTGGGGTTTTTATGTGCCTAGATGTTCCGTGTAATACTCCAATTTGCAGCTGATGAATATGTATGACGTTAGGCAGCGTGTGCAGTCCCAGTGCCGCTGTGCATCTAGCCAACACGTTTAGCAGTTATGTTCTGTCCCAGACCATTTGTATTAGGTTGCTGACAGTCGACAGCTGTTCTGCCTTTAATAAGATTAGAGTAAAGAAATTAGTAGTGGTCTCTTTAATCTGCCATTTAACAGTGGAGGCCACCTGGGGCTCTCTGCCTGCCTTGTCCTCTACACTCTGAATGGCTAATGAGAGAGAGGGGAGGAGAGGGGAGACGCTTGGCATTAACCCTAGAGAGAGGGCCCAACACACAGCCATAGCACTTCTCTCTCCACTGCACATTCCCCCTTAACCTCACTGCTCCACAGCCACACACGTGTAGGTTACACTCATGCAGAAAGCTTATACTATAAGTGTTCATGCTCAAATGGATTGAAATTGATTCTCTGAGATGATGATGAATTTGATTGAGTTGATAGTGAATGATCAGCATAGTGTCTATGTGCAAACAATGACTTCTCCATTGTGTATTGTTCTACTGTGCCTTTATTGGCAACAGCTAAACCCTTGTCAGCAATTATTTTTTAAATGCCTTGTTAACTGCCTTGTTCAGGGGTAGAATGACAGAGTTTCACCTTGCCAGCTTGGGGATTCGATCTAGCAACCTTCCGGTTACTGGCCCAACGCTCTAACTACTAGGCTACCTGCCACCCCAAGTAACACAGGATCAGAGAAATACTAACCACAAACAGTCTGATACGGTCTGAAGTTTAAAAAAATATATATATACATAAAAAACATTAGACAATATTTCACCCTGCAAATACAGCCTGATTCCTTCTTAGCGGGAGTCTGTAAACGTTGGTTAGCGAGGTCTGGTCTCCTGTCCCGGTGGGAGCAGCAGTGGGTTAGGGGAGAGGCAGAGCATGCAGAGCCACACAAACAGGCCTTTTTTCTGGGCATATCGTTCAGGCAGCCTGGGGGCTGGAGGTGGGGCTGTCGTTGGACCCCTGCCCAGAAAGCACAGTTTGGAGGGTGTCTCAGCTTACCTCTGTCTGTACTCTGCTCTGCTGACTGACTGACTGACTGACTGACTGACTGACTGACTGACTGACTGACTGACTGACTGGCTGACTGACTGACTGACTGACTGGCTGACTGGACTGACTGGCTGACTGACTGGCTGAGTGGCTGAAAGGAGCCTGTATTATAACTTCTGATTCCTCCACTCCAGAACTCTCCTCCTTCTCTCCTCTTATGTTCTCTTCTGGACTGACTGGCTGACTGACTGAGTGACTGGACTGACTGACTGACTGGCTGACTGACTGGACTGACTGGACTGACTGGCTGACTGACTGAGTGACTGGACTGACTGACTGACTGACTGGCTGACTGACTGACTGACTGACTGACTGACTGACTGACTGAGTGACTGGACTGACTGGACTGACTGACTGACTGGCTGACTGACTGGACTGACTGGCTGACTGACTGGCTGACTGACTGGCTGACTGACTGGACTGACTGGACTGACTGGCTGACTGACTGACTGAAAGGAGCCTGTATTATAACTTCTGATTCCTCCACTCCAGAACTCTCCTCCTTCTCTCCTCTTATATTCTCTTCTGGACTGACTGGACTGACTGACTGGCTGACTGACTGGACTGACTGGCTGACTGACTGGACTGACTGGCTGACTGACTGAAAGGAGCCTGTATTATAACTTCTGATTCTTCCACTCCAGAACTCTCCTCCTTCTCTCCTCTTATATTCTCTTCTGGACTGACTGGCTGACTGACTGACTGACTGGACTGACTGACTGGCTGACTGACTGGACTGACTGGCTGACTGACTGAGTGACTGGACTGACTGACTGACTGGCTGACTGACTGAGTGACTGACTGGCTGACTGACTGGCTGAGTGACTGAAAGGTGTCTGTATTATAACTTCTGATTCCTCCACTCCAGAACTCTCCTCCGTCTCTCCTCTTATATTCTCTTCTGGACTGACTGGCTGACTGACTGACTGGACTGACTGGCTAACTGACTGAGTGACTGGACTGACTGACTGACTGGCTGACTGACTGAGTGACTGACTGGCTGACTGACTGGCTGAGTGACTGAAAGGCGTCTGTATTATAACTTCTGATTCCTCCACTCCAGAACTCTCCTCCTTCTCTCCTCTTATATTCTCTTCTGGACTGACTGGACTGACTGACTGACTGACTGACTGGCTGACTGACTGGCTGACTGACTGACTGGACTGACTGGACTGACTGGCTGACTGGACTGACTGGCTGACTGGACTGAATGGCTGACTGACTGAGTGACTGGACTGACTGGCTGACTGACTGGACTGACTGGACTGACTGGCTGACTGACTGAGTGACTGGACTGACTGACTGACTGACTGGCTGACTGACTGACTGACTGAGTGACTGGACTGACTGACTGACTGGCTGACTGACTGGACTGACTGGCTGACTGACTGGCTGACTGACTGGACTGACTGGACTGACTGGCTGACTGACTGAGTGACTGGCCTGACTGACTGACTGGCTGACTGGACTGACTGGCTGACTGACTGACTGAAAGGAGCCTGTATTATAACTTCTGATTCCACCATTCCAGAACTCTGCTCCTTCTCTCCTCTTATATTCTCTTCTGGACTGACTGGCTGACTGACTGACTGACTGGACTGACTGGCTGACTGACTGGACTGACTGGCTGACTGACTGAGTGACTGGACTGACTGACTGACTGGCTGACTGACTGAGTGACTGACTGGCTGACTGACTGGCTGAGTGACTGAAAGGCGTCTGTATTATAACTTCTGATTCCTCCACTCCAGAACTCTCCTCCTTCTCTCCTCTTATATTCTCTTCTGGACTGACTGGCTGACTGACTGACTGGACTGACTGGCTGACTGACTGGACTGACTGGCTGACTGACTGAGTGACTGGACTGACTGACTGACTGGCTGACTGACTGACTGAAAGGAGCCTGTATTATAACTTCTGATTCCTCCACTCCAGAACTCTGCTCCTTCTCTCCTCTTATATTCTCTTCTGGACTGACTGGACTGACTGACTGACTGGCTGACTGACTGACTGACTGGACTGACTAAACTGACTGGCTGACTGGACTGACTGGCTGACTGGACTGACTGGCTGACTGACTGACTGAGTGACTGGACTGACTGGACTGACTGGACTGACTGACTGGACTGACTGGCTGACTGACTGGACTGACTGGCTGACTGACTGAAAGGAGCCTGTATTATAACTTCTGATTCCTCCACTCCAGAACTCTCCTCCTTCTCTCCTCTTATATTCTCTTCTGCACTGACTGGCTGACTGGCAGACTGACTGACTGACTGGCTGACTGACTGAGTGACTGGACTGACTGACTGACTGGCTGACTGGCTGACTGACTGACTGAAAGGAGCCTGTATTATAACTTCTGATTCCTCCACTCCAGAACTCTGCTCCTTCTCTCCTCTTATATTCTCTTCTGGACTGACTGGACTGACTGACCGACTGGCTGACTGACTGGCTGACTGACTGACTGACTGGACTGACTGGACTGACTGGACTGACTGGCTGACTGGACTGACTGGCTGACTGGACTGACTTGCTGACTGACTGAGTGACTGGACTGACTGGACTGACTGACTGACTGAAAGGCTGACTGACTGGACTGACTGACTGACTGGCTGACTGACTGGACTGACTGGCTGACTGACTGAAAGGAGCCTGTATTATAACTTCTGATTCCTCCACTCCAGAACTCTCCTCCTTCTCTCCTCTTATATTCTCTTCTGGACTGACTGGCTGACTGGCAGACTGACTGACTGACTGGCTGACTGACTGGCTGACTGACTGACTGGACTGACTGGCTGACTGACTGAAAGGAGCCTGTATTATAACTTCTGATTCCTCCACTCCAGAACTCTCCTCCTTCTCTCCTCTTATATTCACTTCTGGACTGACTGGCTGACTGGCTGACTGACTGACTGGCTGACTGACTGGCTGATTGACTGACTGACTGGACTGACTGACTGACTGAAAGGAGCCTGTATTATAACTTCTGATTCCTCCACTCCAGAACTCTCCTCCTTCTCTCCTCTTATATTCTCTTCTGGACTGACTGGCTGACTGGCTGACTGACTGACTGACTGACTGACTGACTGACTGACTGACTGGCTGACTGACTGACTGGCTGACTGACTGGCTGACTGACTGACTGGACTGACTAGCTGACTGACTGAAAGGAGCCTGTATTATAACTTCTGATTCCTCCACTCCAGTACTCTCCTTCTCTACTCTTATATTCACTTCTGGACTGACTGGCTGACTGGCTGACTGACTGACTGGCTGACTGACTGACTGACTGGCTGACTGACTGGACTGACTGACTGACTGAAAGGAGCCTGTATTATAACTTCTGATTCCTCCACTCCAGAACTCTCCTCCTTCTCTCCTCTTATATTCTCTTCTGGACTGACTGGCTGACTGGCTGACTGACTGACTGACTGGCTGACTGACTGGCTGACTGACTGGACTGACTGGCTGACTGACTGAAAGGAGCCTGTATTATAACTTCTGATTCCTCCACTCCAGAACTCTCCTCCTTCTATCCTCTTATATTCTCTTCTGGACTGACTGGCTGACTGGCTGACTGACTGGACTGACTGGCTGACTGACTGGACTGACTGGCTGACTGACTGACTGAAAGGAGCCTGTATTATAACTTCTGATTCCTCCACTCAAGAACTCTTCTCCTTCTCTCCTCTTATATTCTCTTCTGGACTGACTGGCTGACTGGCTGACTGACTGGACTGACTGGCTGACTGACTGGACTGACTGGCTGACTGACTGACTGAAAGGAGCCTGTATTATAACTTCTGATTCCTCCACTCCAGAACTCTCCTCCTTCTCTCCTCTTATATTCTCTTCTGGACTGACTGGCTGACTGGCTGACTGACTGACTGACTGACTGGCTGACTGGCTGACTGACTGACTGGACTGACTGGCTGACTGACTGAAAGGAGCCTGTATTATAACTTCTGATTCCTCCACTCCAGAACTCTCCTCCTTCTCTCCTCTTATATTCTCTTCTGGACTGACTGGCTGACTGGCTGACTGACTGACTGACTGGCTGACTGACTGGCTGACTGACTGACTGGACTGACTAGCTGACTGACTGAAAGGAGCCTGTATTATAACTTCTGATTCCTCCACTCCAGAACTCTCCTCCTTCTCTCCTCTTATATTCTCTTCTGGACTGACTGGCTGACTGACTGAGTGACTGGACTGACTGGCTGACTGGCTGACTGGGCTGACTGGCTGACTGACTGAGTGACTGGACTGACTGGCTGACTGACTGAAAGGCGCCTGTATTATAACTTCTGATTCCTCCACTCCAGAACTCTCCTCCTTCTCTCCTCTTATATTCTCTTCTGGACTGACTGGCTGACTGGCTGACTGACTGGACTGACTGGCTGACTGACTGGACAGACTGGCTGACTGACTGAAAGGAGCCTGTATTATAACTTCTGATTCCTCCACTCCAGAACTCTCCTCCTTCTCTCCTCTTATATTCTCTTCTGGACTGACTGGACTGACTGACTGACTGACTGGCTGACTGACTGGCTGACTGACTGACGGACTGACTGACTGGACTGGCTGACAGACTGACTGAAAGGAGCCTGTATTATAACTTCTGATTCCTCCACTCCAGAACTCTCCTCCTTCTCTCCTCTTATATTCTCTTCTGGACTGACTGGCTGACTGACTGACTGGACTGACTGGCTGACTGACTGGACTGACTGGCTGACTGACTGAGTGACTGGACTGACTGAATGACTGGCTGACTGACTGACTGAAAGGAGCCTGTATTATAACTTCTGATTCCTCCACTCCAGAACTCTGCTCCTTCTCTCCTCTTATATTCTCTTCTGGGCTGACTGGACTGACTGACTGACTGGCTGACTGACTGGCTAACTGACTGACTGACTGACTGGACTGACTGGACTGACTGTTTGACTGGACTGACTGGCTGACTGGACTGACTGGCTGACTGACTGAGTGACTGGACTGACTGGACTGACTGACTGACTGAAAGGCTGACTGACTGGACTGACTGACTGACTGACTGACTGGCTGACTGACTGGACTGACTGGCTGACTGACTGGACTGACTGGCTGACTGACTGAAAGGAGCCTGTATTATAACTTCTGATTCCTCCACTCCAGAACTCTACTCCTTCTCTCCTCTTATATTCTCTTCTGGACTGACTGGCTGACTGGCAGACTGACTGACTGACTGGCTGACTGACTGAGTGACTGGACTGACTGACTGACTGGCTGACTGACTGACTGACTGAAAGGAGCCTGTATTATAACTTCTGATTCCTCCACTCCAGAACTCTGCTCCTTCTCTCCTCTTATATTCTCTTCTGGACTGACTGGACTGACTGACTGACTGGCTGACTGACTGGCTGACTGACTGACTGACTGACTGGACTGACTGGACTGACTGGCTGACTGGACTGACTGGCTGACTGGACTGACTGGCTGACTGACTGAGTGACTGGACTGACTGGACTGACTGACTGACTGAAAGGCTGACTGACTGGACTGACTGACTGACTGGCTGACTGACTGGACTGACTGGCTGACTGACTGGACTGACTGGCTGACTGACTGAAAGGAGCCTGTATTATAACTTCTGATTCCTCCACTCCAGAACTCTCCTCCTTCTCTTCTCTTATATTCACTTCTGGACTGACTGGCTGACTGGCTGACTGACTGACTGGCTGACTGACTGGCTGACTGACTGGACTGACTGGCTGACTGACTGAAAGGAGCCTGTATTATAACTTCTGATTCCTCCACTCCAGAACTCTCCTCCTTCTCTCCTCTTATATTCTCTTCTGGACTGACTGGCTGACTGGCTGACTGACTGACTGACTGACTGGCTGACTGACTGGCTGACTGACTGGACTGACTGGCTGACTGACTGAAAGGAGCCTGTATTATAACTTCTGATTCCTCCACTCCAGAACTCTCCTCCTTCTCTCCTCTTATATTCTCTTCTGGACTGACTGGCTGACTGGCTGACTGACTGGCTGACTGGACTGACTGGCTGACTGGACTGACTGGCTGACTGACTGAGTGACTGGACTGACTGGACTGACTGACTGACTGAAAGGCTGACTGACTGGACTGACTGACTGACTGGCTGACTGACTGGACTGACTGGCTGACTGACTGGACTGACTAGCTGACTGACTGAAAGGAGCCTGTATTATAACTTCTGATTCCTCCACTCCAGAACTCTCCTTCTCTCCTCTTATATTCACTTCTGGACTGACTGACTGACTGGCTGACTGACTGACTGGCTGACTGACTGACTGGCTGACTGACTGGACTGACTGACTGACTGAAAGGAGCCTGTATTATAACTTCTGATTCCTCCACTCCAGAACTCTCCTCCTTCTCTACTCTTATATTCTCTTCTGGACTGACTGGCTGACTGGCTGACTGACTGACTGACTGACTGACTGGCTGACTGACTGGCTGACTGACTGGACTGACTGGCTGACTGACTGAAAGGAGCCTGTATTATAACTTCTGATTCCTCCACTCCAGAACTCTCCTCCTTCTATCCTCTTATATTCTCTTCTGGACTGACTGGCTGACTGGCTGACTGACTGGACTGACTGGCTGACTGACTGGACTGACTGGCTGACTGACTGACTGAAAGGAGCCTGTATTATAACTTCTGATTCCTCCACTCAAGAACTCTTCTCCTTCTCTCCTCTTATATTCTCTTCTGGACTGACTGGCTGACTGGCTGACTGACTGGACTGACTGGCTGACTGACTGGACTGACTGGCTGACTGACTGACTGAAAGGAGCCTGTATTATAACTTCTGATTCCTCCACTCCAGAACTCTCCTCCTTCTCTCCTCTTATATTCTCTTCTGGACTGACTGGCTGACTGACTGAGTGACTGGACTGACTGGCTGACTGGCTGACTGGGCTGACTGGCTGACTGACTGAGTGACTGGACTGACTGGCTGACTGACTGAAAGGCGCCTGTATTATAACTTCTGATTCCTCCACTCCAGAACTCTCCTCCTTCTCTCCTCTTATATTCTCTTCTGGACTGACTGGCTGACTGGCTGACTGACAGGACTGACTGGCTGACTGACTGGACTGACTGGCTGACTGACTGAAAGGCGCCTGTATTATAACTTCTGATTCCTCCACTCCAGAACTCTCCTCCTTCTATCCTCTTATATTCTCTTCTGGACTGACTGGCTGACTGGCTGACTGACTGGACTGACTGGCTGACTGACTGGACTGACTGGCTGACTGACTGACTGAAAGGAGCCTGTATTATAACTTCTGATTCCTCCACTCAAGAACTCTTCTCCTTCTCTCCTCTTATATTCTCTTCTGGACTGACTGGCTGACTGGCTGACTGACTGGACTGACTGGCTGACTGACTGGACTGACTGGCTGACTGACTGACTGAAAGGAGCCTGTATTATAACTTCTGATTCCTCCACTCCAGAACTCTCCTCCTTCTCTCCTCTTATATTCTCTTCTGGACTGACTGGCTGACTGGCTGACTGACTGACTGACTGACTGGCTGACTGGCTGACTGACTGACTGGACTGACTGGCTGACTGACTGAAAGGAGCCTGTATTATAACTTCTGATTCCTCCACTCCAGAACTCTCCTCCTTCTCTCCTCTTATATTCTCTTCTGGACTGACTGGCTGACTGGCTGACTGACTGACTGACTGGCTGACTGACTGGCTGACTGACTGACTGGACTGACTAGCTGACTGACTGAAAGGAGCCTGTATTATAACTTCTGATTCCTCCACTCCAGAACTCTCCTCCTTCTCTCCTCTTATATTCTCTTCTGGACTGACTGGCTGACTGACTGAGTGACTGGACTGACTGGCTGACTGGCTGACTGGGCTGACTGGCTGACTGACTGAGTGACTGGACTGACTGGCTGACTGACTGAAAGGCGCCTGTATTATAACTTCTGATTCCTCCACTCCAGAACTCTCCTCCTTCTCTCCTCTTATATTCTCTTCTGGACTGACTGGCTGACTGGCTGACTGACTGGACTGACTGGCTGACTGACTGGACAGACTGGCTGACTGACTGAAAGGAGCCTGTATTATAACTTCTGATTCCTCCACTCCAGAACTCTCCTCCTTCTCTCCTCTTATATTCTCTTCTGGACTGACTGGACTGACTGACTGACTGACTGGCTGACTGACTGGCTGACTGACTGACGGACTGACTGACTGGACTGGCTGACAGACTGACTGAAAGGAGCCTGTATTATAACTTCTGATTCCTCCACTCCAGAACTCTCCTCCTTCTCTCCTCTTATATTATCTTCTGGACTGACTGGCTGACTGACTGACTGGACTGACTGGCTGACTGACTGGACTGACTGGCTGACTGACTGAGTGACTGGACTGACTGAATGACTGGCTGACTGACTGACTGAAAGGAGCCTGTATTATAACTTCTGATTCCTCCACTCCAGAACTCTGCTCCTTCTCTCCTCTTATATTCTCTTCTGGGCTGACTGGACTGACTGACTGACTGGCTGACTGACTGACTGGCTAACTGACTGACTGACTGACTGGACTGACTGGACTGACTGTTTGACTGGACTGACTGGCTGACTGGACTGACTGGCTGACTGACTGAGTGACTGGACTGACTGGACTGACTGACTGACTGAAAGGCTGACTGACTGGACTGACTGACTGACTGACTGACTGGCTGACTGACTGGACTGACTGGCTGACTGACTGGACTGACTGGCTGACTGACTGAAAGGAGCCTGTATTATAACTTCTGATTCCTCCACTCCAGAACTCTACTCCTTCTCTCCTCTTATATTCTCTTCTGGACTGACTGGCTGACTGGCAGACTGACTGACTGACTGGCTGACTGACTGAGTGACTGGACTGACTGACTGACTGGCTGACTGACTGACTGACTGAAAGGAGCCTGTATTATAACTTCTGATTCCTCCACTCCAGAACTCTGCTCCTTCTCTCCTCTTATATTCTCTTCTGGACTGACTGGACTGACTGACTGACTGGCTGACTGACTGGCTGACTGACTGACTGACTGACTGGACTGACTGGACTGACTGGCTGACTGGACTGACTGGCTGACTGGACTGACTGGCTGACTGACTGAGTGACTGGACTGACTGGACTGACTGACTGACTGAAAGGCTGACTGACTGGACTGACTGACTGACTGGCTGACTGACTGGACTGACTGGCTGACTGACTGGACTGACTGGCTGACTGACTGAAAGGAGCCTGTATTATAACTTCTGATTCCTCCACTCCAGAACTCTCCTCCTTCTCTTCTCTTATATTCACTTCTGGACTGACTGGCTGACTGGCTGACTGACTGACTGGCTGACTGACTGGCTGACTGACTGGACTGACTGGCTGACTGACTGAAAGGAGCCTGTATTATAACTTCTGATTCCTCCACTCCAGAACTCTCCTCCTTCTCTCCTCTTATATTCTCTTCTGGACTGACTGGCTGACTGGCTGACTGACTGACTGACTGACTGGCTGACTGACTGGCTGACTGACTGACTGGACTGACTGGCTGACTGACTGAAAGGAGCCTGTATTATAACTTCTGATTCCTCCACTCCAGAACTCTCCTCCTTCTCTCCTCTTATATTCTCTTCTGGACTGACTGGCTGACTGGCTGACTGACTGGCTGACTGGACTGACTGGCTGACTGGACTGACTGGCTGACTGACTGAGTGACTGGACTGACTGGACTGACTGACTGACTGAAAGGCTGACTGACTGGACTGACTGACTGACTGGCTGACTGACTGGACTGACTGGCTGACTGACTGGACTGACTAGCTGACTGACTGAAAGGAGCCTGTATTATAACTTCTGATTCCTCCACTCCAGAACTCTCCTTCTCTCCTCTTATATTCACTTCTGGACTGACTGACTGACTGGCTGACTGACTGACTGGCTGACTGACTGACTGGCTGACTGACTGGACTGACTGACTGACTGAAAGGAGCCTGTATTATAACTTCTGATTCCTCCACTCCAGAACTCTCCTCCTTCTCTACTCTTATATTCTCTTCTGGACTGACTGGCTGACTGGCTGACTGACTGACTGACTGACTGACTGGCTGACTGACTGGCTGACTGACTGGACTGACTGGCTGACTGACTGAAAGGAGCCTGTATTATAACTTCTGATTCCTCCACTCCAGAACTCTCCTCCTTCTATCCTCTTATATTCTCTTCTGGACTGACTGGCTGACTGGCTGACTGACTGGACTGACTGGCTGACTGACTGGACTGACTGGCTGACTGACTGACTGAAAGGAGCCTGTATTATAACTTCTGATTCCTCCACTCAAGAACTCTTCTCCTTCTCTCCTCTTATATTCTCTTCTGGACTGACTGGCTGACTGGCTGACTGACTGGACTGACTGGCTGACTGACTGGACTGACTGGCTGACTGACTGACTGAAAGGAGCCTGTATTATAACTTCTGATTCCTCCACTCCAGAACTCTCCTCCTTCTCTCCTCTTATATTCTCTTCTGGACTGACTGGCTGACTGACTGAGTGACTGGACTGACTGGCTGACTGGCTGACTGGGCTGACTGGCTGACTGACTGAGTGACTGGACTGACTGGCTGACTGACTGAAAGGCGCCTGTATTATAACTTCTGATTCCTCCACTCCAGAACTCTCCTCCTTCTCTCCTCTTATATTCTCTTCTGGACTGACTGGCTGACTGGCTGACTGACAGGACTGACTGGCTGACTGACTGGACTGACTGGCTGACTGACTGAAAGGCGCCTGTATTATAACTTCTGATTCCTCCACTCCAGAACTCTCCTCCTTCTCTCCTCGTATATTCTCTTCTGGACTGACTGGACTGACTGACTGACTGGCTGACTGACTGGCTGACTGACTGGACTGACTGGACTGACTGGCTGACTGGACTGACTGGCTGACTGCACTGACTGGCTGACTGACTGAGTGACTGGACTGACTGAACTGGCTGACTGACTGACTGACTGGCTGACTGACTGGACTGACTGACTGACTGACTGACTGACTGACTGACTGGCTGACTGACTGGACTGACTGGCTGACTGGAGTGACTGGCTGACTGACTGAAAGGCGCCTGTATTTTAACTTCTGATTCCTCCACTCCAGAACTCTCCTCCTTCTCTCCTCTTATATTCTCTTCTGGACTGACTGGCTGACTGACTGACTGGACTGACTGGCTGACTGACTGGACTGACTGGCTGACTGACTGGCTGACTGACTGAGTGACTGGACTGACTGACTGACTGACTGGCTGACTGACTGAAAGGAGCCTGTATTATAACTTCTGATTCCTCCACTCCAGAACTCTCCTCCTTCTCTCCTCTTATATTCTCTTCTGGACTGACTGGCTGACTGGCTGACTGACTGGACTGACTGGCTGACTGACTGGACTGACTGGCTGACTGACTGGCTGACTGGCTGACTGACTGGACTGACTGGCTGACTGACTGAGTGACTGGACTGACTGACTGACTGGCTGACTGACTGACTGACTGGCTGACTGACAGGCTGACTGACTGACTGACTGGACTGACTGACTGACTGAGTGACTGGCTGACTGGCTGACTGACTGGACTGACTGACTGACTGACTGACTGGCTGACTGACTGGACTGACTGGCTGACTGACTGGACTGACTGGCTGACTGACTGACTGAAAGGAGCCTGTATTATAACTTCTGATTCCTCCACTCAAGAACTCTTCTCCTTCTCTCCTCTTATATTCTCTTCTGGACTGACTGGCTGACTGGCTGACTGACTGGACTGACTGGCTGACTGACTGGACTGACTGGCTGACTGACTGACTGAAAGGAGCCTGTATTATAACTTCTGATTCCTCCACTCCAGAACTCTCCTCCTTCTCTCCTCTTATATTCTCTTCTGGACTGACTGGCTGACTGACTGAGTGACTGGACTGACTGGCTGACTGGCTGACTGGGCTGACTGGCTGACTGACTGAGTGACTGGACTGACTGGCTGACTGACTGAAAGGCGCCTGTATTATAACTTCTGATTCCTCCACTCCAGAACTCTCCTCCTTCTCTCCTCTTATATTCTCTTCTGGACTGACTGGCTGACTGGCTGACAGACAGGACTAACTGGCTGACTGACTGGACTGACTGGCTGACTGACTGAAAGGCGCCTGTATTATAACTTCTGATTCCTCCACTCCAGAACTCTCCTCCTTCTCTCCTCTTATATTCTCTTCTGGACTGACTGGACTGACTGACTGACTGACTGACTGGCTGACTGACTGGCTGACTGACTGACGGACTGACTGACTGGACTGGCTGACAGACTGACTGAAAGGAGCCTGTATTATAACTTCTGATTCCTCCACTCCAGAACTCTCCTCCTTCTCTCCTCTTATATTCTCTTCTGGACTGACTGGACTGACTGACTGACTGGCTGACTGACTGGCTGACTGACTGGACTGGACTGACTGGCTGACTGGACTGACTGGCTGACTGGACTGACTGGCTGACTGACTGAGTGACTGGACTGACTGGACTGACTGACTGACTGGCTGACTGGACTGACTGACTGACTGACTGACTGACTGGCTGACTGACTGGACTGACTGGCTGACTGGACTGACTGGCTGACTGACTGAAAGGCGCCTGTATTTTAACTTCTGATTCCTCCACTCCAGAACTCTCCTCCTTCTCTCCTCTTATATTCTCTTCTGGACTGACTGGCTGACTGACTGACTGGACTGACTGGCTGACTGACTGGACTGACTGGCTGACTGACTGGCTGACTGACTGAGTGACTGGACTGACTGACTGACTGACTGGCTGACTGACTGAAAGGAGCCTGTATTATAACTTCTGATTCCTCCACTCCAGAACTCTCCTCCTTCTCTCCTCTTATATTCTCTTCTGGACTGACTGGCTGACTGGCTGACTGACTGGACTGACTGGCTGACTGACTGGCTGACTTGCTTACTGACTGGACTGACTGGCTGACTGACTGACTGACTGGCTGACTGACAGGCTGACTGACTGACTGGACTGACTGACTGACTGAGTGACTGGCTGACTGGATGACTGACTGGACTGACTGACTGACTGGCTGACTGACTGGCTGACTGGCTGACTGACTGGACTGACTGGCTGACTGACTGAGTGACTGGACTGACTGGACTGACTGACTGACTGACTGACTGGCTGACTGGCTGACTGACTGGCTGACTGGCTGACTGACTGGACTGAACTGCTGACTGACTGAAAGGAACCTGTATTATAACTTCTGATTCCTCCACTCCAGAACTCTCCTCCTTCTCTCCTCTTATATTCTCTTCTGGACTGACTGGACTGACTGACTGACTGGCTGACTGACTGACTGGCTGACTGACTGACTGACTGGACTGACTGACTGAGTGACTGGACTGGCTGACTGACTGGACTGACTGGCTGACTGACTGACTGGCTGACTGAGTGACTGACTGACTGGACTGACTGGCTGACTGACTGACTGGCTGACTGGCTGACTGAGTGACTGACTGACTGACTGACTGACTGGCTGACTGAGTGACTGACTGACTGGACTGACTGGCTGACTGTCTGACTGGCTGACTGAGTGACTGACTGGCTGGACTGACTGACTGGCTGACTGACTGGCTGACTGGCTGACTGAGTGACTGACTGACTGGACTGACTGGCTGACTGGCTGACTGACTGGACTGACTGGCTGACTGACTGGACTGACTGGCTGACTGACTGACTGAAAGGAGCCTGTATTATAACTTCTGATTCCTCAACTCCAGAACTCTCCTCCTTCTCTCCTCTTAAATTCTCTTCTGGACTGACTGGCTGACTGACTGAGTGACTGGACTGACTGGCTGACTGGCTGACTGGACTGACTGGCTGACTGACTGAGTGACTGGCTGACTGGCTGACTGACTGGACTGACTGGCTGACTGACTGAAAGGCGCCTGTATTATAACTTCTGATTCCTCCACTCCAGAACTCTCCTCCTTCTCTCCTCTTATATTCTCTTCTGGACTGACTGGCTGACTGACTGACTGACTGGACTGACTGGCTGACTGACTGAGTGACTGAACTGACTGACTTACTGGCTGACTGACTGACTGAAAGGAGCCTGTATTATAACTTCTGATTCCTCCACTCCAGAACTCTCCTCCTTCTCTCCTCTTATATTCTCTTCTGGACTAACTGGACTGACTGACTGACTGGCTGGCTGACTGACTGACTGGACTGACTGGCTGACTGACTGAAAGGAGCCTGTATTATAACTTCTGATTCCTCCACTCCAGAACTCTCCTCCTTCTCTCCTCTTATATTCTCTTCTGGACTGACTGGACTGACTGACTGCCTGGCTGACTGGACTGACTTGCTGACTGACTGGACTGACTGGACTGACTGGCTGACTGACTGAGTGACTGGACTGACTGGACTGACTGACTGACTGATTGGCTGACTGACTGACTGGACTGACTGACTGACTGGCTGACTGACTGACTGGACTGACTGGCTGACTGACTGGACTGACTGGCTGACTGACTGAAAGGAGCCTGTATTATAACTTCTGATTCCTCCACTCCAGAACTCTCCTCCTTCTCTCCTCTTATATTCTCTTCTGGACTGACTGGCTGACTGGCTGACTGACTGACTGGCTGACTGACTGGCTGACTGACTGGACTGCCTGACTGGCTGACTGACTGGCTGACTGAGTGACTGACTGACTGGACTGACTGGCTGACTGACTGACTGACTGGCTGACTGAGTGACTGACTGACTGGACTGACTGGCTGACTGACTGGCTGACTGGCTGACTGAGTGACTGACTGACTGGACTGACTGGCTGACTGACTGGCTGACTGGCTGACTGAGTGACTGAGTGACTGACTGACTGACTGGCTGACTGAGTGACTGACTGACTGGACTGACTGGCTGACTGACTGACTGGCTGACTGAGTGACTGACTGACTGGACTGACTGACTGACTGACTGACTGACTGACTGACTGGCTGACTGAGTGACTGACTGACTGGACTGACTGGCTGACTGACTGACTGGCTGACTGAGTGACTGACTGACTGGACTTGCTGACTGGCTGACTGACTGACTGGCTGACTGACTGACTGACTGACTGGACTGACTGGCTGACTGGCTGACTGGCTGACTGACTGACTGGCTGACTGAGTGACTGACTGACTGGACTGACTGGCTGACTGACTGGCTGACTGGCTGACTGAGTGACTGACTGGACTGACTGACTGACTGACTGACTGGCTGACTGAGTGACTGACTGACTGGCTGACTGACTGGCTGACTGAGTGACTGACTGACTGGACTGACTGGCTGACTGACTGAAAGGAGCCTGTATTATAACTTCTGATTCCTCCACTCCAGAACCCTCCTCCTTCTCTCCTCTTCTATTCTCTTCTGGACTGACTGGCTGACTGACTGAGTGGCTGACTGACTGGACTGACTGACTGACTGGCTGACTGACTGGTTGACTGGACTGACTGACTGGACTGACTGGCTGACTAACTGAAAGGAGCCTGTATTATAACTTCTGATTCCTCCACTCCAGAACTCTCCTCTTATATTATCTTCTGGACTGACTGGACTGACTGACTGACTGACTGGCTGACTGACTGGACTGACTGGACTGACTGGCTGACTGACTGAAAGGAGCCTGTATTATAACTTCTGATTCCTCCACTCCAGAACTCTCCTCCTTCTCTCCTCTTATATTCTCTTCTGGACTGACTGGCTGACTTTCTGACTGACTGGACTGACTGGCTGACTGACTGGTCTGACTGGCTGACTGACTGGACTGACTGGCTGACTGACTGGACTGACTGACTGACTGACTGAAAGGAGCCTGTATTATAACTTCTGATTCCTCCCACTCCAGAACTCTCCTTCTCTCCTCTTATATTCACTTCTGGACTGACTGGCTGACTGGCTGACTGACTGACTGGCTGACTGACTGACTGGCTGACTGACTGGACTGACTGACTGACTGAAAGGAGCCTGTATTATAACTTCTGATTCCTCCACTCCAGAACTCTCCTCCTTCTCTCCTCTTATATTCTCTTCTGGACTGACTGGCTGACTGGCTGACTGACTGACTGACTGACTGACTGGCTGACTGGCTGACTGACTGGACTGACTGGCTGACTGACTGAAAGGAGCCTGTATTATAACTTCTGATTCCTCCAATCCAGAACTCTCCTCCTTCTATCCTCTTATATTCTCTTCTGGACTGACTGGCTGACTGGCTGACTGACTGGACTGACTGGCTGACTGACTGGACTGACTGGCTGACTGACTGACTGAAAGGAGCCTGTATTATAACTTCTGATTCCTCCACTCAAGAACTCTTCTCCTTCTCTCCTCTTATATTCTCTTCTGGACTGACTGGCTGACTGGCTGACTGACTGACTGAAAGGAGCCTGTATTATAACTTCTGATTCCTCCACTCCAGAACTCTCCTCCTTCTCTCCTCTTATATTCTCTTCTGGACTGACTGGCTGACTGACTGAGTGACTGGACTGACTGGCTGACTGGCTGACTGGGCTGACTGGCTGACTGACTGAGTGACTGGACTGACTGGCTGACTGACTGAAAGGCGCCTGTATTATAACTTCTGATTCCTCCACTCCAGAACTCTCCTCCTTCTCTCCTCTTATATTCTCTTCTGGACTGACTGGCTGACTGGCTGACAGACAGGACTAACTGGCTGACTGACTGGACTGACTGGCTGACTGACTGAAAGGCGCCTGTATTATAACTTCTGATTCCTCCACTCCAGAACTCTCCTCCTTCTCTCCTCTTATATTCTCTTCTGGACTGACTGGACTGACTGACTGACTGACTGACTGGCTGACTGACTGGCTGACTGACTGACGGACTGACTGACTGGACTGGCTGACAGACTGACTGAAAGGAGCCTGTATTATAACTTCTGATTCCTCCACTCCAGAACTCTCCTCCTTCTCTCCTCTTATATTCTCTTCTGGACTGACTGGACTGACTGACTGACTGGCTGACTGACTGGCTGACTGACTGGACTGACTGGACTGACTGGCTGACTGGACTGACTGGCTGACTGGACTGACTGGCTGACTGACTGAGTGACTGGACTGACTGGACTGACTGACTGACTGACTGGCTGACTGGACTGACTGACTGACTGACTGACTGACTGACTGACTGGCTGACTGACTGGACTGACTGGCTGACTGGACTGACTGGCTGACTGACTGAAAGGCGCCTGTATTTTAACTTCTGATTCCTCCACTCCAGAACTCTCCTCCTTCTCTCCTCTTATATTCTCTTCTGGACTGACTGGCTGACTGACTGACTGGACTGACTGGCTGACTGACTGGACTGACTGGCTGACTGACTGGCTGACTGACTGAGTGACTGGACTGACTGACTGACTGACTGGCTGACTGACTGAAAGGAGCCTGTATTATAACTTCTGATTCCTCCACTCCAGAACTCTCCTCCTTCTCTCCTCTTATATTCTCTTCTGGACTGACTGGCTGACTGGCTGACTGACTGGACTGACTGGCTGACTGACTGGCTGACTTGCTTACTGACTGGACTGACTGGCTGACTGACTGACTGACTGGCTGACTGACAGGCTGACTGACTGACTGGACTGACTGACAGACTGAGTGACTGGCTGACTGGCTGACTGACTGGACTGACTGACTGACTGGCTGACTGACTGGCTGACTGGCTGACTGACTGGACTGACTGGCTGACTGACTGAGTGACTGGACTGACTGGACTGACTGACTGACTGACTGGCTGACTGGCTGACTGACTGGCTGACTGGCTGACTGACTGGACTGACTGGCTGACTGACTGAAAGGAACCTGTATTATAACTTCTGATTCCTCCACTCCAGAACTCTCCTCCTTCTCTCCTCTTATATTCTCTTCTGGACTGACTGGACTGACTGACTGACTGACTGGCTGACTGACTGACTGGCTGACTGACTGACTGACTGGACTGACTGACTGAGTGACTGGACTGGCTGACTGACTGGACTGACTGGCTGACTGACTGACTTGCTGACTGAGTGACTGACTGACTGGACTGACTGGCTGACTGACTGACTGGCTGACTGGCTGACTGAGTGACTGACTGACTGACTGACTGGCTGACTGAGTGACTGACTGACTGGACTGACTGGCTGACTGTCTGACTGGCTGACTGAGTGACTGACTGGCTGGACTGACTGACTGGCTGACTGACTGGCTGACTGGCTGACTGAGTGACTGACTGACTGGACTGACTGGCTGACTGGCTGACTGACTGGACTGACTGGCTGACTGACTGGACTGACTGGCTGACTGACTGACTGAAAGGAGCCTGTATTATAACTTCTGATTCCTCCACTCCAGAACTCTCCTCCTTCTCTCCTCTTAAATTCTCTTCTGGACTGACTGGCTGACTGACTGAGTGACTGGACTGACTGGCTGACTGGCTGACTGGACTGACTGGCTGACTGACTGAGTGACTGGCTGACTGGCTGACTGACTGGACTGACTGGCTGACTGACTGAAAGGCGCCTGTATTATAACTTCTGATTCCTCCACTCCAGAACTCTCCTCCTTCTCTCCTCTTATATTCTCTTCTGGACTGACTGGCTGACTGACTGACTGACTGGACTGACTGGCTGACTGACTGAGTGACTGAACTGACTGACTTACTGGCTGACTGACTGACTGAAAGGAGCCTGTATTATAACTTCTGATTCCTCCACTCCAGAACTCTCCTCCTTCTCTCCTCTTATATTCTCTTCTGGACTAACTGGACTGACTGACTGACTGGCTGGCTGACTGACTGACTGACTGGACTGACTGGCTGACTGACTGAAAGGAGCCTGTATTATAACTTCTGATTCCTCCACTCCAGAACTCTCCTCCTTCTCTCCTCTTATATTCTCTTCTGGACTGACTGGACTGACTGACTGCCTGGCTGACTGACTGGACTGACTTGCTGACTGACTGGACTGACTGGACTGACTGGCTGACTGACTGAGTGACTGGACTGACTGGACTGACTGACTGACTGACTGATTGGCTGACTGACTGACTGGACTGACTGACTGACTGGCTGACTGACTGACTGGACTGACTGGCTGACTGACTGGACTGACTGGCTGACTGACTGAAAGGAGCCTGTATTATAACTTCTGATTCCTCCACTCCAGAACTCTCCTCCTTCTCTCCTCTTATATTCTCTTCCGGACTGACTGGCTGACTGGCTGACTGACTGACTGGCTGACTGACTGGCTGACTGACTGGACTGCCTGACTGGCTGACTGACTGGCTGACTGAGTGACTGACTGACTGGACTGACTGGCTGACTGACTGGCTGACTGGCTGACTGAGTGACTGACTGACTGACTGACTGGCTGACTGAGTGACTGACTGACTGGACTGACTGGCTGACTGACTGACTGACTGGCTGACTGAGTGACTGACTGACTGGACTGACTGACTGGCTTACTGGCTGACTGAGTGACTGACTGACTGGACTGACTGGCTGACTGACTGGCTGACTGGCTGACTGAGTGACTGAGTGACTGACTGACTGACTGGCTGACTGAGTGACTGACTGACTGGACTGACTGGCTGACTGACTGACTGGCTGACTGAGTGACTGACTGACTGGACTGACTGACTGACTGACTGACTGACTGACTGGCTGACTGAGTGACTGACTGACTGGACTGACTGGCTGACTGACTGACTGGCTGACTGAGTGACTGACTGACTGGACTTGCTGACTGGCTGACTGACTGACTGGCTGACTGACTGACTGACTGACTGGACTGACTGGCTGACTGGCTGACTGGCTGACTGACTGACTGGCTGACTGAGTGACTGACTGAATGGACTGACTGGCTGACTGACTGGCTGACTGGCTGACTGAGTGACTGACTGGACTGACTGACTGACTGACTGACTGGCTGACTGAGTGACTGACTGACTGGCTGACTGACTGGCTGACTGAGTGACTGACTGACTGGACTGACTGGCTGACTGACTGAAAGGAGCCTGTATTATAACTTCTGATTCCTCCACTCCAGAACCCTCCTCCTTCTCTCCTCTTCTATTCTCTTCTGGACTGACTGGCTGACTGACTGAGTGGCTGACTGACTGGACTGACTGACTGACTGGCTGACTGACTGGTTGACTGGACTGACTGACTGGACTGACTGGCTGACTAACTGAAAGGAGCCTGTATTATAACTTCTGATTCCTCCACTCCAGAACTCTCCTCTTATATTATCTTCTGGACTGACTGGACTGACTGACTGACTGACTGGCTGACTGACTGGACTGACTGGACTGACTGGCTGACTGACTGAAAGGAGCCTGTATTATAACTTCTGATTCCTCCACTCCAGAACTCTCCTCCTTCTCTCCTCTTATATTCTCTTCTGGACTGACTGGCTGACTTTCTGACTGACTGGACTGACTGGCTGACTGACTGGACTGACTGGCTGACTGACTGGACTGACTGGCTGACTGACTGGACTGACTGACTGACTGACTGAAAGGAGCCTGTATTATAACTTCTGATTCCTCCCACTCCAGAACTCTCCTCCTTCTCTCCTCTCATATTCTCTTCTGGACTGACTGGCTGACTGACTGAGTGACTGGACTGACTGGCTGACTGGCTGACTGGACTGACTGGCTGACTGACTGAGTGACTGGCTGACTGGCTGACTGACTGGACTGACTGGCTGACTGACTGAAAGGCGCCTGTATCATAACTTCTGATTCCTCCACTCCAGAACTCTCCTCCTTCTCTCCTCTTATATTCTCTTCTGGACTGACTGGCTGACTGACTGGCTGACTGACTGGCTGACTGACTGACTGACTGGACTGACTGGCTGACTGACTGAAAGGCGCCTGTATCATAACTTCTGATTCCTCCACTCCAGAACTCTCCTCCTTCTCTCCTCTTATATTCTCTTCTCCCCTTTCGTCCCTTCTCCTCCATTTCTCTTTCTCACCTCTCCTCTCCTCCTTCACTCTCACACCTCTCCTCTCCTCCTTCACTCCTCTCCTCTCCTCCTTCACTCTCACTCCTCTCCACTCCACTCTCCAGCTCAACAGATTGTTGCATCTGATCTGAGGAATATGTTATATTGTCTTCCTCTATTGGCCGTACGCCTCTCTGAGATCCCAGCAATCAGTTATGACATTTCCACTGTAGAGACATTTACCTTCCTGAAAGCTGAGGCAGATATATTTTCACAATATTCAAATCTCCTCGATCTGTAGCTACCAGGAGTGCTGTGTATACAGTACCTCACCAGACTAACGTTACAAACTGCATGCGGTTTTATGATGTTTATGCCCGATGAGGATTTGGTTGAAAACAAGGAGCAGATGGGGAAAGTTAGTGTCAATATGGAAATGTTTATGTCAAGAATTAAACATGGTTTTACTTTGAAAAATGCATTATATGAGTCAGATCGGTTTGTTTCGTTCCTTGTGAAATATACTCTGAGAATATCCGCCCATGTTGGATTCTAGATGGGAGCATGTAGCTAGGATGAACAGGGCCAGACATTTTCCTGACAACGTGGTCTGACCAGGAAAAAAACTAGGTAAGGAGTTCTCCCTGCACAAGTCACTTGGCATGGATACATACACTGTTGTACAGATCTTTGCTGAAACAGGTGCTACAGTGGGAAGTTTACTGAGGTCATTGATTATCATGTTTCCCTGCAAAAGATCAAATCAAATGTTATTTGTCACATGCGCTGGATACAACACGTAGACCTTACAGTGAAATGCTTACTTACAAGCCCTTAAACCAATAATGCTTTAAGAAGTTAAGATTTGTTTTAATAAGTGTTAAGTAAAAAATAGATAAGTAGGAAATAGAAAAGAAAAATAACAAATAATTCAACAGCAGCAGTAAAATATCAAGCAAGTCTATATACAGGTGGTACTGGTACAAAGTCAATGTGCGGGGGCACCGGTTAGTCGAGATGTTTGAGGTAATATTTACATGTCGGTAGAGTTAAAGTGACTATGCATAGATGATAAACAGAGAGTAGCAGCAGCATAAAGAGGGGTCTGGGTAGCCCTTTGATTAGCTGTTCAGGAGTCTTATGGCTTGGGGGTAGAAGCTGTTAAGAAGCCTTTTGGACCTGGACTTGGCGCTCCGGTACCGCTTTCCGTGCGGTAGCATAGAGAACAGTCTATTTGGTATTTTGGTGTTTTATTAGGATCCCCATTAGCTGTTGTAAAAGCAGCAGCTACTCTTCCTGGGGTCCACACAAAACATGACATAATACAGAATGACCCCGCCTGGTATAGAGATCCTGGATGGCAGGAAGCTTGGCCCCAGTGATGTACAGGCCGTACGCACTACCTTCTGTAGTGCCTTGCGGTCGGAGGCCAAGCAGTTGCCATTATAGGCAATGATGCAACCAGGATGCTCTCGATGGCGCAGCTATAGAACCTTTGACGGATCTGAGGACCCATGCCTAATCTTTTCAGGAACTTGAAGCTCTCAACCTGTTCCACTACAGCCCCATCGATGAGAATGGTGGCGTGCTCAGTCCTCCTTTTCCTGTAGTCCACAATCATCTCCTTTGTCTTGATCACGTTGAGGGAGAGGTGGTTGTCCTGGCACCACACGTCCAGGTCTCTGACCTCCTCCTTCATCTCTGTGAATGTGCCCTGGGGTGTAATGGACTGTGCTGCTCTTACTGCTCTGTGCCACAGGACCTGTACAGGACAGGTCATTGAGTGGATGATCAATGGTTTTCTGATGGGAACCCAAAATTGCCTGCTTGTCTCCCTTATCTCTCTTCTCTGAGTATTGGTCAGCCGGTCACAGATTAGATTGGTGGATGATAAGGTGGAATTTGACAAGACAAGTGAGTGGGACACTTCCTACACACACACATACACACGCAGGCACGCAGGCACGCACACACACACACACGCGTGCAGGCAAGCACACACACACACACACACACACACACACACACACACACACACACACACACACACACACACACACACACACACACACACACACTGTTACTCAGCAGGATCACATTTAGATGAGTGCTGACTACTCACTGTGTATTATTTGTTGTGACTACTGGTACTGTGTGAAATGGAGAAAGGACATTAGGTTCTAAAATAATATTACAATTTGATCCACCTGTTGTTTATTAATACAATTACGAGAAACCAACATCTCATCATGATTTCACCGTTTTGAGAAAGGCGTTTCACAGATTACAAAAAGTCTTTAGCTAATTGAAACAATATCCAAAATGACATTTATTGGCCAATAGAACAAGACACACTTTGGCTGTTGGTGTAATTCAGAAGATCGATTATGGAATTACAAATGTGAATGTACTCATGTGAATTTTGTCCTCTTTAGTATTTACTAAATGATTTCATTTGAATGCACTGTATGTCAGTTTCATTTTAAATGTATATCAATGAGTATTACTGTATGACTGTAGAGTATAATTCCCCTCCTCTCCATAGCTGTGTGACCTGCCTCAGTTGGAGCATGTTTAGTCCACAGCAGAGTCTCCTGAGACTGGCAATTTTTTAATTGAAAAGTTATGTTCTTTTGGCATGAATAATTCAATAGAGAGCTACTGGAATTAGAACAGCATGGAGGTGACAATTCATCCGCTAGTATGCACTATCCATAGCAGGGGTATTCAACTCTGACCCTACGAGGTCCGGAGCCTGTTGGGTTTCTGTTTAACCTGATCATTCATTGCACACATCTGGTGTCCCAGGTCTAAATCAGTCCCTGCTTAGAGGGGAACAATGAAAAATGCAGTGGGACTGACTTTGAGGTCCAGAGTTGAGTTTGAGGGTACTACACTATACAGAGCTTCCTAGTTTGTTACTGTACAGAAGAGACTACAGAGCTTCACAGTATGACAACTACAAGATGAAAGATGTCTTTTCTATCAATGTTTTTGGATAGTATTGTTTGTAATAGATGCCTGTTAACGAAAGGTGTGTGTTGTTATTTAATCGTGTTGGAATAACTGTCACTTTGCAAAGATGTTATGAAATTCTCCGATTGTTTTTCTTTGCATTGACATCTGCCACGTGATGCTTTGTCCTTATTGGCTCATCTAAATGAAATACAATAAAGCTGAATGTGTCAGTGTATTGTGTAAACTGAACCATACAGACTAAACTAAATAACTCTAGTTAATAGTCTAGTATACTGTCATTCAGTCAAACATACAACATATGGAAAGTTGACATTGTTTCGCTGCTAGTCGTTTCCAATTTTGAGTGGCACATGCCGTAATATTATACAGCAAAGCCAGGTGTCATAACCAACTCAATTGCTGTTATGAAATGTTAGTAAATCCAGATTATGTTCAGATACACACACAGTCTCTCGCTCTCTTTCTCTCTCTCTTTCTGTGCCAAAGTTATTGTTGTCCTGCTGTGTGTCTAAATGGTTCACAGCCAGATGATGACAGTTGAAGGTCCTTGGTAGTTAGCCTCTCAGCGGTTATCTGAGCAGGCTAACACACAGACACAGACACACATACACACACACACACACACACACACACACACACACTAACAGGGGGGACGCAGGGTACCCTTACACCCTGAGAAATACTTCTGGGGCTTCTCACCCTCCTGGTTCTGGCACAGCACCAGAACTGATCTGTCACTGTGAGTTTTAACCACTAACTTTAGCCCTGAGCTAATGAATAATAAAACAACCTGCTATTATTCATGTTCCAATGTTACAGGATGATTCTCACCTACACCAATCATCTCCAGGAGTGAGACAAATACTGTTAGAATTAGCTACTCCTCTCTTATTTTGCCTATCCTGTGTGGCTCAGTCGGTAGAGCATGGCGCTTGCAACGCCAAGCGTTGTGGGTTCGATTCCCGCTGGGGGCCACCCATATGTAAAAGTAGTGGCCCCAGCCGACTTGTAAGTCGCTTTGGACAAAAGCGTCTGCTAAATGGGATATTATTATTATTTATTATTTGGACTGTTTAATTATGTTGACAGCTTTTTTGTTACTGTTAGCAGTCCTAAGAACATATACACAAATTGTTCCTCTTATTGAGCTGAGACGATAAATTGAAAAGTACAATTTGCTTCACTGTGGAATGCATAAATATTTCAAAGCCGAAGTAATGCAACAACATTCTGGAGTTTTCCTGCAAATTCTCTTACTGACTGGTTTGTGTTTATCATAGACACATCTCAATATTCTCTCCCCTTAGTGACAGACCTGGGTTCAAATACTATTTGAAATGATTTTGCTTGCCTGGCTTAATGGACAACGGTATTCCAGGCAGTCTAGGGTATTTAAAATAGTTCAAGTGATATTTGAACCCAGGTCTGCTGGTCTGTACCCAACTGACCAGGCCTGCTGACCAGGCAAGGTTCTCCCCGTAGCCTGGTGATGAAACTGATCTCCATGTTAACGTGAGCCAAACATTTGTATTTCAGACTGCGTCTGTGTGTTAGCTAGCAGTGAAGTGCTGTGCTGGCCCTCTGCCTACTGGGGAAAACCTACCATGGCCAGGGTTCTGGAATTACAGCTGACTAGGGTTCCAGCCAGGTCTCCATGGCTGAGCAGTATTTAGGACATTTAGCTTGACTCCCAAATGGCACCCTACATAGGCCCTGGTCAAAAGTAGTGCACTATATAGGGAATAGGGTGCCATCTTGGACGCATCCTAAGATGTTGTTGATACTCTAGGGGTTTCAAGCAGATATATCATTCATATGAATAACTTGATAATGGATAATGTTTAATATTTATGAAGTGCTTTTAATTGAGCCCACTTTTCACTGCTGTGTTGCTGGCAGAGAAAGAGGCAGGCAGGGCTAGCAGGGGAAGGGTCTTTAGTTGTAGCCAGTGTTGATGTAAGTGATCAGGGTTGGCCTAGCTCCCTGGGTGTTCTGACATTAATGGATATCACTGTGTTTCGATAAATAGTAAGATACCGCAGAAATGTATGTGTCGTACCTGCCTTAAGAAGATTGACGACTGTATACTCCCTACTTGAAACACCACGTACATACACATACTGTAATTCCTATACTCTTCACTCCCCTCTCTCTCTCTCTTACTCTTTCTGTCTCACACACACACACACACACACACACACACACACACACACACACACGCACACACGCACACACGCACACACGCACACACGCACACACACACACACACACACACACACACACACACACGCGCGCGCGCACGCGCACACACACACACACACACGCACGCACGCACGCACGCACGCACACACACACGCACACACACACACACACACACACACACACACGCACTCACACACACACACACACACACACGCACGCACACACACACGCACACACACACACACACACACACACACACCCACAGTGCTAATTGTCATCTACCACCAACCACTGCTCTGGCTTCCTCCCAGACACACACACACACCCACAGTGCTAATTGTCATCTACCACCAACCACTGCTCTGGCTTCCTCCCAGACACACACACACACACACACACACCCCACAGTGCTAATTGTCATCTACCACCAACCACTGCTCTGGCTTCCTCCCAGACACACACACACACACACACACACACCCACAGTGCTAATTGTCATCTACCACCAACCACTGCTCTGGCTTCCTCCCAGACACACACACACACACACACACACACACACCCACAGTGCTAATTGTCATCTACCACCAACCACTGCTCTGGCTTCCTCCCAGACACACACACACACCCACAGTGCTAATTGTCATCTACCACCAACCACTGCTCTGGCTTCCTCCCAGACACACACACACACACACACACACCCCACAGTGCTAATTGTCATCTACCACCAACCACTGCTCTGGCTTCCTCCCAGACACACACACACACACACACACACACCCACAGTGCTAATTGTCATCTACCACCAACCACTGCTCTGGCTTCCTCCCAGACACACACACACACACACACACACACCCACAGTGCTAATTGTCATCTACCACCAACCACTGCTCTGGCTTCCTCCCAGACACACACACACACACACACACACACCCACAGTGCTAATTGTCATCTACCACCAACCACTGCTCTGGCTTCCTCCCAGACAATTTACTATATTTCAGCCGTTGCATTTCTCAGTTCTAAAAATATCATAGTTTAAATTATAGGTGGATTTTTTGTACATTTTTTACAGGGTGTATTTCACCTGATGAGTTCAGGATTTGTAGCTACACACCCTACACATTTCTGTTGCCATCTTAAAGGCTTTTATGTGATCAGTACAGAGCAAAACCTTCAGAACAAGCTATAAATATGACAACAGAATCACTCTAAATATGAAGCTCTTGGAAAGTTGCCCCGAAGAAAATATCCTTGGATGTAAACTTGGAAGCAATTTGGACTTTTGGCCTCTCATCTCGGTCTGGTTCATACAGTATGTTATTGGGCAATGCTCCATTCAATGTTACTACGTACACTGCTGGTGGATGCAAGATTTTGAGTGAAGTCTTTGAGTGATCAGTGCAGTGGGTCACGTAAACACATCATCAGGCTTGTCTCATCTTTTTTAGGGTTAGGTTAGGGTAAGAGTTAGGGTTAGGGTTAGGTTAGGTTGGGGATAGGATAGGGTTAGGGTTAGGTTAGTTTAGGTTAGGTTGGGTTAGGGTTAGGGTTAGGGTTAGGGTTAGGTTAGGGTTAGAGTTAGGGTTAGGTTAGGGTTAGGATAGGGTTAGGGTTAGGGTTAGGTTAGGGTTAGAGTTAGAGTTAGGGTTAGGCGATGTAGTAAGTACTAGTAGGAGGAGAGTCTAGCTGGACAGAGATGTGAGGAAAAACAGATTATGACCCTAATGTTAAGGACCAAACCGTAGTTTCTTCTCATTGTCCCAGGCCAGTACACACACACAGGCCCTGTCAGTGAGAACCCCTAGCAGAAAATAACCAGGTTAAAATACTTGAGGGCCATAAGGTCTTTGCGCTTTTTGACAGCACTTTTGACCTCATGTGGTGTTCCTCATATGAAAATGTTATAAAAATGAAACACTTTTACACTGTGGCACTGGCTACTATCCCTTATAACGTTGAGCCTCCTCAGTCAGCCAGACAAATTACACTCAAAAAGTATCTGTTGTGTTGCAGTGAAACCATAGAGGAGGATAATGTCATAACAGCAGCTTAAGTTCAAGTGACAGGTGACCTGTTGAGTGCTGCTTGGGAGAAGAGAAGGAGGAGACATAGAAATGTTCATAATTACCAGTATGTGAAAGTGGCCTGTCTTGACTGACAATCGTAACAAAGAGAGGGAGCGTGAGAGAGGAGGGGGTCAAGGGGGAGAGGGGGCAGGCGAGGGGAGGTTTAGAGTTATAAACAATACTCTCAGTTAGAATACTAGTGTGTTCTAAAGAACCTAAAGTAAATGTTGGGATTGTGACCGACTGGGAGGTCCTGTCCGAGAGGTGATTGATTGACAGCTCTCTCCCCCTAGACATCACTGAACTGTAGCTGGGCAGGGCAGGGCAGTGTCCATCCTCATGGCAGACAGACATACCTGAGACTAGACAGACAAGGTGAGACAGATCCCTGATCCCACTGATCCTTCTGGCCCCTCCCCTCAGGGCTCCTCCCTTCAGGCTGACTGGTCACCCAACGACACAGGCAGAGTCGACATGGCGACAGACAGAGTAATAGCCCAATTACCAGTGATTTGTTACGGAGTGGGCGGAGAGAGAATACTCCCTGGACCAGTCATTGGCAGACAAATTAGCAATATCACAATAATACATCGCTGGACGACTGTGGTGGGCTACTGGGTTTCAGCCCATAAAGGTGGAGGTATCGAGTGTCGCTGAGACTATTGTGGCTACAACTACAGGGAATTCTATTGTGACTTTTGTGTAGAGGAGCAGGGATTCATTTTAGTTTTTCACTCCAGTCAGCGCTTTGCTTTCTCATCCCTTCACCCACTTTCAAATGTATTGTGTTTAGTTCAAGGTTTAAAATATACTGAACAAAAATATAAACGCAACATTGCAACAATTTCAACGATTTTACTGAATTACAGTCCATATAAGGAAATCAGTCAATTGACATAAATTCATTAGGCCCTAATCTATGGATTTCACATGACTGGGCAGGGGTGCAGCCATGGGTGGGCCTGGGAGCCAGGCCCAGCCAATCAGAATAAGTTTTTCACCACAAAAGGGCTTTATTTCAGACAGAAATACTCCTCAGTTTCATCAGCTGTCCGGGTGGCTCTGGTAACAGCTCTGGTGGATATTTCTGCAGTCAGTATGCCAATTGCTCCTTCCCTCAAAACTTGAGACATCTGTGGCATTATGTTGTGTGACAAAACTGCATATTTTAGAGTGGCCTTTTATTATCCCCAGCACAAGTTTCACCTGTGTAATGAGCATGCTGTTTAATTAGCTTATTGATATGCCACACCTCAGGTGGATGAATTATCTTGGCAAAGAAGAAATGCTCACGAACAGGGATGTACATTTCTGCACATTTCTGCACCCAAAATATTTCTGGGATCTTTTATTTCAGCTCATGAAACATGGCACCAATACTTTACATATTGTGTTTATATTTTGGTTCAGTATACATTAAAACAGCATTAGTTTGTTTTATGAAAGTTAGTTTAATTAAAATGGTAAATAAATATATTTATATTTAGGTGGTTGAAGCCCTAACGCAACATATTGTAACACAGTTGGCAGCTCTCCTTCCAAATGCTAAGTAGTGCTGCTTAACATGCTCTGGCACTGTGCCTCAGTACACTAACTGTCTGGAGCGAGGGGTTGAATGCCCACCACTTCCCCGCAGCTAGGCTATATCATGTTCTGCTTCATCATTCTTCCCAGGCTCTCTCCTCTCAGAGTGGGTCTGTCTGTCTGTCTGTCATCTAGCGAATGTTTTTTTATTGGGCCAATGAAATGTGCGGGCTGCTGGTTTTCCAATCCTGGACAGACGCGGTGGTGGACGGAAAGGATGGAAGGCTTCCATTTCAGTAATGCAGTCATTTCCTCTGGTCTGTAGACAACAGCTGGTTGCTGGATGTTTGCTGCTGTCCAAGCCATCAGTCCTTTCTGGGGTGGTGAATGTGGATGCATCCCAAATTGCACCCTATTCCCTATTATGACCAGGGTCCATAAGCCTCTGGTCAAAAGTAGTGCACCATATAGGGAATAGGGTGCAAGTTGGGGAAACGTCCTGTGATGGTGATCTATAGGGTACACAGACAACAGGAAGAGGTTTAACTTGTATTCTCAACTACTTACCATAAAGTCTCACTTCAATTACCGACTGGGCATCTGTGTTTCAGTGTCTTTGAGAAAGACAGATAGAATTGGACTCCATGTTATATGGATGCTTTGAAGTAATAGTTGTAGTATCTGTGGATGTGAATGTAGTAAATCTGATGGAGGCTCTGTCTTTGCACAGTATCCGCAGTATCTTAAGGAGCCATGGATTACAGGCAACATTCGCACTGAGCTAAAGGGTAGAGCTGCCGCTTTCAAGGTGCGGGACTCTAACCCGGAATCTTACAAGAAATGCCGCTATGCCCTGCGATGAACCATCAAACAGGCAAAGCGTCAATACAGGGCTAAGATTGAATCATACTACACCGGCTCCGACACTTGTCTTATGTGGCAGGGCTTGCAAACCATTACAGACTACAAAGGGAAGCACAGCCACGAGCTGCCCAGTGACACGAGCCTACCAGACAAGCTAAATCACTTCTATGCTCGCTTTGAGGCAAGCAACACTGAGGCATGCATGAGAGCATCAGCTGTTCCGGGCGACTGTGTGATCACGCTCTCCATTGCCGACGTGAGTAAGACCTTTAAACAGGTCAATATACACAAGGCTGCGGGGCCAGATGGATTACCAGGACTTGTGCTCCGGGCATGTGCTGACCAACTGGCAGGTGTCTTCACTGACATTTTCAACATGTCCCTGATTGAGTCTGTAGTACCAACATGCTTCAAGCAGACCACCATAGTCCCTGTGCCCAAGAACACAAAGGCAACCTGCCTAAATAACTACAGACCCATAGCACTCACATTCGTAGCCATGAAGTGCTTTGAAAGGCTGGTAATGGCTCACATCATTATCCCAGAAACCCTAGACCCACTCCAATTTGCATACAACCCAAACAGATCCACAGATGATGCAATCTCTATTGCACTCCACACTGCCCTTTCCCACCTGGACAAAAGGAACACCTATGTGAGAATGCTGTTCATTGACTACGGCTCAGCGTTCAACACCATAGTGCCCTCAAAGCTCATCACCAAGCTAAGGATCCTGGGACTCAACACCTCCCTCTGCAACTGGATCCTGGACTTCCTGACAGGCCTCCCCCAGGTGGTGAAGGTAGGTAGCAACACATCTGCCACGCTGATCCTCAACACTGGAGCTCCCCAGTTGGTGCTTGCTGAGTCCCCTCCTGTACTCCCTGTTCAGCCATGACTGCATGGCCAGGCACGACTCCAACACCATCATTAAGTTTGCTGACAACATAACAGTGGTAGGCCTGATACACGACAACAACGAGACAGCCTATAGGGGGGAGGTCAGAGACCTGGCCGGGTGGTGCCAGAATAACAACCTATCCATCAATGTAACCAAGACAAAGGAGATGATTGTGGACTACAGGAAAAGGAGCACCGAGCACATCCCCATTCTCATCGATGGGGCTGTAGTGGAGCAGGTTGAAAGCTTCAAATTCCTTGGTGTCCACATCAAATCAAATCAAATTTATTTATATAGCCCTTCGTACATCAGCTGATATCTCAAAGTGCTGTACAGAAACCCAGCCTAAAACCCCAAACAGCAAGCAATGCAGGTGTAGAAGCACGGTGGTTAGGAAAAACTCCCTAGAAAGGCCAAAACCTAGGAAGAAACCTAGAGAGGAACCAGGCTATGTGGGGTGGCCAGTCCACTTCTGGCTGTGCCGGGTAGAGATTATAACAGAACATGGCCAAGATGTTCAAATGTTCATAAATGACCAGCATGGTCGAATAATAATAAGGCAGAACAGTTGAAACTGGAGCAGCAGCACGGCCAGGTGGACTGGGGATAGCAAGTAGTCATCATGTCAGGTAGTCCTGGGGCATGGTCCTAGGGCTCAGGTCCTCCGAGAGAGAGAAAGAGAGAGAGAAGGAGAGAATTAGAGAACGCACACTTAGATTCACACAGGACACCGAATTGGACAGGAGAAGTACTCCTGATATAACAAACTGACCCCAGCCCCCCGACACATAAACTACTGCAGCATAAATACTGGAGGCTGAGACAGGAGGGGTCAGGAGACCCCCGGACAGGGCCAAACAGGAAGGATATAGGAAGGATATAACCCCACCCACTTTGCCAAAGCACAGCCCCCACACCACTAGAGGGATATCTTCAACCACCAACTTACCATCCTGAGACAAAGCTGAGTATAGCCCACAAAGATCTCCGCCATGGCACAACCGAAGGGGGGGCGCCAACTCAGACAGGATGACCACATCAGTGAATCAACCCACTCAGGTGACGCACCCCTTCCAGGGACGGCATGAGAGAGCCCCAGTAAGCCAGTGACTCAGCCCCTGTAATAGGGTTAGAGGCAGAGAATCCCAGTGGAAAGATGGGAACCGGCCAGGCAGAGACAGCAAGGGCGGTTCGTTGCTCCAGAGCCTTTCCGTTCACCTTCCCACTCCTGGGCCAGACTACACTCAATCATTTGACCCACTGAAGAGATGAGTCTTCAGTAAAGACTTAAAGGTTGAGACCGAGTTTGCGTCTCTGACATGGGTAGGCAGACCGTTCCATAAAAATGGAGCTCTATAGGAGAAAGCCCTGCCTCCAGCTGTTTGCTTAGAAATTCTAGGGACAATTAGGAGGCCTGCATCTTGTGACCGTAGCGTACGTGTAGGTATGTACGGCAGGACCAAATCAGAGAGATAGGTAGGAGCAAGCCCATGTAATGCTTTGAAGGTTAGCAGTAAAACCTTGAAATCAGCCCTTGCTTTGACAGGAAGTCAGTGTAGGGAGGCTAGCACTGGAGTAATATGATCAAATTTTTTGGTTCTTGTCAGGATTCTAGCAGCCGTATTTAGCACTAACTGAAGTTTATTTAGTGCTTTATCCGGGTAGCCGGAAAGTAGAGCATTGCAGTAGTCTAACCTAGAAGTGACAAAAGCATGGATTAATTTTTCGGCATCATTTTTGGACATAACGTTTCTGATTTTTGCAATGTTACGTAGATGGAAAAAAGCTGTCCTTGAAATGGTCTTGATATGTTCTTCAAAAGAGAGATCAGGGTCCAGAGTAACGCCGAGGTCCTTCACAGTTTTATTTGAGACGACTGTACAACCATTAAGATTAATTGTCAGATTCAACAGAAGATCTCTTTGTTTCTTGGGACCTAGAACAAGCCTCTCTGTTTTGTCCGAGTTTAAAAGTAGAAAGCTTGCAGCCATCCACTTCCTTATGTCTGAAACACATGCTTCTAGCAAGGGCAATTTTGGGGCTTCACCATGTTTCATTGAAATGTACAGCTGTGTGTCATCCGCATAGCAGTGAAAGTTAACATTATGTTTTCGAATACCATCCCCAAGAGGTAAAATATATAGTGAAAACAATAGTGGTCCTAAAACGGAACCTTGAGGAACACCGAAATTTACAGTTGATTTCTCAGAGGACAAACCATTCACAGAGACAAACTGATATCTTTCCGACAGATATGATCTAAACCAGGCCAGAACTTGTCCGTGTAGACCAATTTGGGTTTCCAATCTCTCCAAAAGAATGTGGTGATCGATGGTATCAAAAGCAGCACTAAGTTCTAGGAGCACGAGGACAGATGCAGAGCCTCGGTCCGATGCCATTAAAATGTAATTTACCACCTTCACAAGTGCCGTCTCAGTGCTATGATGGGGTCTAAAACCAGACTGAAGCATTTCGTATACATTGTATACGAAATGAAGGCAGTGGGTTGCTGCGCAACAGCCTTTTCTAAATGTTTTGAGAGGAATGGAAGATTCGATATAGGCGGATAGTTTTTTATATTTTCTGGGTCAAGGTTTGGCTTTTTCAAGAGAGGCTTTATTACTGCCACTTTTAGTGAGTTTGGTACACATCCGGTGGATAGAGAGCCGTTTATTATGTTCAACATAGGAGGGCCAAGCACAGGAAGCAGCTCTTTCAGTAGTTTAGTTGGAATAGGGTCCAGTATGCAGCTTGAAGGTTTAGAGGCCATGATTATTTTCATCATTTTGTCAAGAGATATAGTACTAAAACACTTGAGCGTCTCTCTTGATCCTAGGTCCTGGCAGAGTTGTGCAGACTCAGGACAACTGAGCTTTGAAGGAATACGCAGATTTAAAGAGGAGTCTGTAATTTGCTTTCTAATAATCATAATTTTTTCCTCAAAGAAGTTCATGAATTTATCACTGCTAAAGTGAAAGTCATCCTCTCTTGGGGAATGCTGCTTTTTAGTTTTGCGACAGTATCAAAAATTAATTTTGGATTGTTCTTATTTTCCTCAATTAAGTTAGAAAAATAGGATGATCGAGCAGCAGTAAGGGCTCTTCGGTACTGCACGGTACTGTCTTTCCAAGCTGGTCGGACGACTTCCAGTTTGGTGTTGCGCCATTTCCGTTCCAATTTTCTGGAAGCTTGCTTCAGAGCTCGGGTATTTTCTGTGTACCAGGGAGCTTGTTTCTTATGAGCAATGTTTTTAGTTTTTAGGGGTGCAACTGCATCTAGGGTATTGCGCAAGGTTAAATTGAGTTCCTCAGTTAGGTGGTTAACTGTTTTTGTCCTCTGGCGTCATTGGGACAGAGGGAATCTGGAAGGACATCAAGGAATCTTTGTGTTGTCTGTGAATTTATAGCACGACTTTTGATGTTCCTTGGTTGGGGTCTGAGCAGATTATTTGTTGCAATTGCAAACGTAATAAAATGGTGGTCCGATAGTCCAGGATTATGAGGAAAAACATTAAGATCCACAACATTTATTCAATGGGACAAAACTAGGTCCAGCGTATGACTGTGACAGTGAGTGGGTCCAGAGACATGTTGGACAAAACCCACTGAGTCGATGATGGCTCCGAAAGCCTTTTGGAGTGGGTCTGTGGACTTTTCCATGTGAATATTAAAGTCACCAAAGATTAGAATATTATCTGCTATGACTACAAGGTCCGATAGGAATTCAGGGAACTCAGTGAGGAACGCTGTATATGGCCCAGGAGGCCTGTAAACAGTAGCTATAAAAAGTGATTGAGTAGGCTGCATAGATTTCATGACTAGAAGCTGAAAAGACGAAAACGTCATTTTTTTTGTAAATTTAAATTTGCTATCGTAAATGTTAGCAACACCTCCGCCTTTGCGGGATGCACGGGGGATATGGTCACTAGTGTAGCCAGGAGGTGAGGCCTCATTTAACACACATCAACAACAATCTAGATTGGTCCAAACACACCAAGACGGTTGTGTAGAGGGCACGACAAAGCCTATTCCCCCTCAGGAAACTTAAAAGATTTGGCATGGGTCCTGAGATCCTCAAAAGGTTCTATAGATGCAACATCGAGAGCATCCTGACCGGTTGCATCACTGCCTGGTACGGCAATTGCTCGGCCTCCGACCTCAAGGCACTTCAGAGGGTAGTGCGTACGGACCAGTACATCACTGGGACAAAGCTGCCTGCCATCCAGGACCTCTACACCAGGCTGTGTCAGAGGAAGGCCCTAAAAATTGTCAAAGACCCCAGCCACCCCAGTCATAGACTGTTCTCTCTACTACCGCATGGCAAGTGGTATCGGAGTGCCAAGTCTAGGACAAAAAGGCTTCTCAACAGTTTTTACCCCCAAGCCATAAGACTCCTGAACAGGTAACCAAATGGTTACCCGGACTATTTGCATTCTGTGCTCCCCCCAACCCTCTTTTACGCTGCTGCTACTCTCTGTTTATCATATATGCATAGTCACTGTAACTATACACTCATGTACATACTACCTTAATTGGCCTGACCAACCAGTGCTCCCGCACATTGGCTAACCGGGTTATCTGCATTGTGTCCCACCACCCGCCAACCCCTCTTTTTACGCTTCTGCTACTCTCTTATCATCATATATGCATAGTCACTTTAACGATACCTACATGTACATACTACCTCAATAACACTGACTAACAAGTGTCGGTATAGAGCCTTGCTACTCTTTTTTCAAATGTATTTTTACTGTTGTTTTATTTCTTTACTTACCTACACACACACACACACACAGACATACCTTTTTTTTCGCATCATTGGTTAGAGCCTGTAAGTAAGCATTTCACTGTAAGGTTTACACCTGTTGTATTCGGCGCACGTGACAAATCAACTTTGATTTGGTTGATTTGATTTGAGCCAGACCACAGCTACTCAGATACATCAAACCAATTATTAACAGTGGCAGTAGAATCAAACACATAATCTCATTTCACAAGTTCTGTAATAACAACATCTATGCATGGTGCCAAAAACCTTGTTGAAGTGTTTTTTCAGACATTCTTGCCTGTGTCTTCTGAATGCTCTGTGCATACTGCTTACCTCAGCACCCACTCCAGCTGACGTGTGTTGTAATGACATTACAATGCGTTCCAAATGGGTCCCTCTTCCCTTTATAGTGCACTACTTTGACATGGGCTCATGCCATTTGAGATGCACTCACTGAGTCATTCCACAGGCCCACCACAACCCCTCCACTCCACTCCACTCCACCACACAGTAGCCAGAGAATGGTAACTGTTTATGGTGAGGAACACATGATACTCAGTTTATCTATGCAAGTTATTTAGCAGCTCTCAAAGTGAGGGATGTTGGTTGGGATTCTGTTGGCATACTGCTGACTGGTAGGGTTTTTACCGCATGGCAAGCGGTACCGGAGTGCCAAGTCTAGGACAAAAAGGCTTCTCAACATGATTCGGTTTGAGTTCTTGTGAAATGTCTAAATGTCTTTGTGCTAAAAACATATATATTGTTTTACCCCTTTTTCTCCCCAATTGGTAGTTACAGTCTTCTCCCATCGCTGCAACTCCCCTACGGACTTGGGAGAGGCGAAAGTCGAGAACCATGCGTCCCCCGAAACACGACCCTGCCAAGCCACACTGCTTCTTGATACACTGCTCGCCTAACCCGGAAGCCAGCCGCACCAATGTGTCGGAGGAAACACTGTCCAGCTGGCGACCGAAGTCAGCTTGCAGGTGCCCATCCCACCACAACGAGTCACTATAGCACGATGGGACAAGGAAAAACCCTCCCCTAACCCGGACGACGCTGGGCCAATAGTGCACCGCCTCATGGGTCTCCCACTCACGGCCTGCTGTAACAGAGCCTGGGATTGAAACTGGGTCTGTTGTGACTCCTCAAGCACTGCGATGCAGTGCCTTACACCGCTGCACCACTCGGGAGGCCCCCTTGGTTTCTTTTCAAATTGAAATTATAACTTACATGGCAGCAGCCTTTAATGCATCAATATTTCACACAGCATCCCCCTATTCTTTACCTTTATTATACAGGCCAGGCACTTTTGACAGGTATAAACTTACTTGGATTTCCCCCCTAACTCAACAAAGACACATTTGTCTTCAGCGCTGTCTCTGATGAGGACATCAAGTGCTGACCTCTGACCTTTCAGAGCCCTAATGGTGTCCATTTAGTGCCATCTGACAGCCCTGACCCGGCAGTGTCCGGGAGACGCATTGATTTCAGTAGGAAGCTGTGGAAACTTAGTTTCCGTCTGGCTCAGATTCAGATGACGGCAGAGGGATGGAGGATGGAGGGGAATTGGCTGCAGTTACAATGGTAGTAGCCATGCCCAGATATCTCAGTACAGCATTAAGCCTTGACCAGGCAACCTCTCACACAATCAGGCCCTTACATTGTGGAGGTATTGGCATACACCTTCCCATCCTGTGCTTAGCGTGCCCCAGAGTTAGGGATACCCGCTCGTCGCATTTATGACAGGAAGTTTAGACTCACCACCCGAGGGGAATCTAGTCCAATTTAGAAATGAAAATGTTTGCTGACTCATTATAACATTACAAAATTGTTTGGGATTTAACTTGGTACACACATATACAGTACACACACACCAATTTGCTTCAGCTCTTCAAGATCAGACAGATTGATGTTTGTTTGTTTGTGTACCTGCCTGTCCTGCCTGTCTGCCTCAGCCAGACAACACTGACATTTATTGGGTTTAACTGACTGTGGACCGACCAAGACTAATTACATAATGAGTTTATTAGAGGTAATTATGTTGAATGAAATATTCAGTATTACGTTGCGTCCCCTTTCATCCAGTAAGGAACAAGGAGGTCTTTTCAGGATATGGCTCTGCTCTCCAGCTCACCAGATGTCTGGAGTGTGGAATCGCTCCATTTTAAAACTCTTTTAGCTCTGGAGCCAAAGTGCATGTCTTTTTATCACATTGGGAGTTATCAGGAAGACCAGCTCTTCCACACATTGATATATGCAGTAATAGTAGGATTCCATTAAGGCTGGGAAGGTTGTCTGCTGACTCCTGGCTCTAACTCTTGTCCATAGACTCCCGTTCCTTAGACTCCGTACTCTGCTGTAACAACGGTGACATTAGTTAGTTCGACAGTCAGATAAAAACAAGCTTAAACCCTCATCCAAAGCTCATCAGCTTTGTGAAACCTCCACCATGTTGTCTGTGTGTGTGAACCATTTAAACCTCCATCACAATGCAGGTTTAAATGGTTCAACCGTATAATGACATGTGCAGGAATGTGCAGAGCCTGGTCCAGACCCAAGCTTAGTCCTACCGTAGTACCCATACCATTAGAACTGCTTCCCAAAGTGCACCGTATAGTCACTACTTTTGACCAGAGCTTTATGGAGCCTTGTCATTAGTAGTGCACTATATAGGGAATAGGGTGTCATTTGGGATGCATAATTTAGCTGTCAAAGTCACATTACTATGGGATTTAGAGTATCCCTACCAGCTTCTGTTTTAGCACCACTAGAAAACAGAGAGTTTGCTGGGGGTGAATTAAGTGCATCCTCTGTGTAACAGAAGGCACACATCTTTCAAAACGGCCAAAGGAGTAAGAGGTCTGTGTCACGTTCTGACCTTTATTTCCTTTGTTTTGTCTTTATTTAGTATGGTCAGGGCGTGAGTTGGGGTGGGCAGTCTATGTTTGTTTTTCTATGATTTGGGTATTTCTATGTTTCGGCCTAGTATGGTTCTCAATCAGAGGCAGGTGTCATTAGTTGTCTCTGATTGAGAATCATACTTAGGTAGCCTGGGTTTCACTGTGTGTTGGTGGGTGATTGTTCTTGTCTCTGTGTCTGCACCAGATAGGACTGTTTAGGGTTTTCACATTTCTTGTTTTTGTAGTCAGTTGTTCATGTGTACATTACGTATTAAAAAGAACCATGGACACTTACCACGCCGCATATTGGTCCTCTGATCCTTTTCGCCTCTCCTCTTCGGAAGAAGAGGAGGAAATCCCTTACAGAATCACCCACCAACCAAGGACCAAGCGGCGTGGTAAAAGACAGCAACGACAGCAGCAGCAGCAACAGCAACAACAGCGGCCAGCATCACAGGACTCCTGGACATGGGAGGAGATACTGAACGGAGAGGGACCCTGGGCACAGGCTGGGGAATATCGCCGCCCCAAAGCAGAGCTGGAGGCAGCGAAAGCTGAGCGGCGGCGATATGAGGAGGCAGCACGGCAGTGCGACAGGTACGAGAGGCAGCCCCAAAAAAATGCTGGGGGGGCAGACGAGGTGTGGGGCTAAGCCAGGTAGCAGACCTGAGCTCACTCCTCGTGCTTATTATAAGCAGCGTGTCACTGGTCAGGCACCGTGTTATGCGGTTAAGCGCACGGTGTCGCCAGTATGTGCCCATAGCCCGGTGTGCTATAGGGCAGCCCCCCTGAGAGTGTCCTGTGAGTGTGGGCATCCAGACAGGGTGTATGGTGCCGGCTCTGCGTGCTGTGTCTCCGGGGCGCTGTGTCTCCGGGGCGCTGGGAGGGTGCAGTGCGTCCTATGCCTGCGCTCCGCTCTTGCCGGACAAATGTGGGAATGGAGCCTAAGGGAGAGGTGCGCGTAGTAAGCACGAGATCTCCCGTGCTTACCCACAGCCCGGTTCAACCTGTGCCTGCACTCTGGAGGGTCCGGGCTAGAGTAGTCGTCCAGCCTGGGGAATTGGTGCCAAGGCTGCGCACCAGAGCTCCAGTGCTCCCCCACAGCCCGGTCCTTCAGGTGCCTCCTCCTAACACCAAGCCTCCTGAAGGTCTCTCCAGCCTGGTGGTTCCTGTGGCAGCCCCACGCAGCAGGCTGTTTCTCTGTCTCCTCCCTACAGGTGGTCCCGTCTGTCCGGCGCTGCTGTCGGAGCCTCCCGCCTGCCCGGTGCTGCTGCCGGAGTCTGTCCGGGGCTGCTGGAGTCGGAGCTGCCCCTCTGTCCGGAACTGCCAGAGCGTCCGCCCCTCTGTCCGGAGCTGCCAGAGCGTCCGCCCCTCTGTCCCGAGCTGCCAGAGCGTCCGCCCCTCTGTCCCGAGCTGCCCCTCTGTCCCGAACTGCCCCTCTTTCCCGAGCTGCCCCTCTGCCCAGTGGGGTCATTGAGAAGGGTGGCCATGGTTAGAAAGCCACGGAGGCGGACTCTAAGGCGGACTAAGACGATGGTGAAGTGGGGTCCGCGTCCCACGCCAGAGCCGCCACCGCGGACAGACGCCTACCCAGACAATCCCCTATAGGTCAAGGTTTTGCTGCCAGAGTCCACACCTTTGGGGGTGGGGGGGTACTGTCACGTTCTGACCTTTATTTCCTTTGTTTTGTCTTTATTTAGTATGTTCAGGGCGTGAGCTGGGGTGGGCAGTCTATGTTTGTGTTTCTATGATTTGGGTATTTCTATGTTTCGGCCTAGTATGGTTCTCAATCAGAGGCAGGTGTCATTAGTTGTCTCTGATTGAGAATCATACTTAGGTAGCCTGGGTTTCACTGTGTGTTGGTGGGTGATTGTTCCTGTCTCTGTCTGCACCAGATAGGACTTAAATCCCTTACAGTCTGAGTATTCAATCAGGTGAACACATTGTTTTGTGCTACACACTACGATCTAGGATTTCATTCATTTTAAATGAATGCATGAATGAATTAACTAATTGATTATAACAAGCCGTGGTCTTCCCTAACCTGACATCATCATACAGCCGAATACAGACAAGCCCACGTGCCTCAGAGCCACTGTAAATCCTATCTTTGCTTTCAGTTACCCAGTGAGTTCCTGAACCTGATAGGCATGTTAAAGAAGGGCTCCCAAGTGGCGCAACGGTCTAAGGCACTGCATTTCAGTGCTAAAGGTATCACTACAGACCTTGGTTTGAGTCCAGGCTGTATCACAACCAGCTGTGATCTGGAGTCACATAGGGCGGTGCACAATTCACCCAGCGTCGTAAGGGTTTGGCTGGAGTAGGCCGTCATTGTAAATACATATTTGTTCCTAACTGACTTGCCTAGTTAAATAAATGTTACATTTTAAAAAGCCATACCAACCCACAGCTGTATTGGTATGGGAAGAGACAGGCCTGGTTAGTGGGTATAGCTGGCACCCACAGACAGCAGACTTCCTGGTAAACCACTTGACAACAACATGGCTCTGGTTTCTAACTCCACCAGTCTGGCTCAGATAATATTTCCCCAATTTATAAAATCTTCAGGTTGTCATAGAGGTTGTCAGCTAATTCCCCTCAGTTTAGACGCTTTTCCTTCCCTCCCGGTATATTCAATCAGAAATATTGATGTAATCTGTGTTTGTTCTGATTGTAATAAAACCGATAAATAAATGTCAATCTCAAAGCTACACTCTTAAAGCATCTAGGATGTATCCTACAAGCACTAGAAATAACTATACAATGTCCTATCATGCATCCCAATACTCAAGCAGTAGACACACAGCACCATTGCCTTGCAGCCCAAACTTGTTGTTTCGGTGTTCTCATTGTTGCTCCTGCAGGGTTACCATTAGGAAAAGACGTTTCCTCACCGAGCATGACCTCTGACCTGGGCTAATCTGTCATGGACAGACAGGTCAGGGAACGCTCAAGGCTCAGTGCAAACCTGAACAGTCACATAGCTGCTGGACTGGACATACACCCACAATGGCCACTGGAGCCATAGTCTCTCACAAATCATCTCTGCTGCAAACCTGGGTTCAAATACTTTTAGCATTGGCTGTAGCCTGGATGGAGCGCCAGATGGGTGGGGTATGCACTTTTGCGAATATTCCATTGGTTCTATTTTGCCAGGTAAGCTCAATCAAACACAGATAAAGTATTTGAAATTATTTCAACTACTATTTGAACACAGGTTGTCTCTTCTCATCTGGGACATTGAAGGATGGGGGGACAACATGGCGGCACTAAATCAAGAACAAACAAACAGCGAGAAGGAAGGAAGCTAAAGCTGAGCCATGCCGTTATTCATACCTTAATGTGTACTGTAATTACAGCTCAACTGACCTGTGGTTACACACCACACACACACCATGCTAACCCTAACCCTATTCGAACCAGCTGGGGGTAGAATACTGTTTTATTTACATTTTAAATAATGGACTTCCTTCATGTCAGTGGTATAATCACCTTGTGGTTCATATTATCTAACATCCAATACTACAGCAAGTAGCAAATAAGCGCCACAGGCTGCAGAGGGTGAACCCACTCTCCTTTTCTCTGACAATCTGATGAAAATCTCCTATGGCTCTGACATGCCCCAGATCATGTACTCTAGAAAACAAGGAAAGGATTAGAGTGAGTTTAAGCAGGGGAACCTTCAGGTGTTTTAGGACTGTTCCTCAGGTGGGCTCAGCCTGTGCGTTCCAGCCCAGTAAGTCCCCACCTAAGTGGGGTTCTTAACATGCACTGAAGGGAGATATTATCAGTCACATACTGCTCTGGTTCAGACTGTGCTTTTTAAAAATCTTTTCAATGTTTTATTGTTGTTTTTAATGACTGTGTGCGCGGTTTGGTCTGTAACAAGCTTCTGATATGGGCAGAGTTGGATCAAAAGCCATGAAACAAAATCACAATTCAGGTTTATTTATGCCAATGAAAACATGTTTTGAAAGATCTTCTTTGTCAAGTTGGGGGGTAGTGGATAGGTCAGGATTGTTTTAGTGTTGTTGCTGTGTTTAGTAATGTGTCAGTTTGTAGATGCCCCAACACACTCACAGTCGCACTTTCGCGCGCACACACACACACAAACACACACACACACACACACTTGATTTGATCTGTGTTGCTCCCGACCCTCTGCTGCTCTGTCACACTGACATGTTTAACAAATAGTGTCTGGGCTGGGGGCAGGACATACTATTATGTCAGGGTGGGGGGCATCAAGATGTTGTCTATCTCAAGAAGCTATGATATAGTAAATTATGTAATGTGTCATTATGATATAGTAAATTATGTTCAGGAAGTGTCAATGTGGGGGCATCAAGATGTTGTCTATCTCAAGAAGCTATGATATAGTAAATTATGTTCAGGATGTGTCAAGGTGGGGGCATCAAGATGTTGTCTATCTCAAGAAGCTATGATATAGTAAATTATGTTCAGGAAGTGTCAAGGTGGGGCATCAAGATGTTGTCTATCTCAAGAAGCTATGATATAGTAAATTATGTTCAGGAAGTGTCAAGGTGGGGCATCAAGATGTTGCCTATCTCAAGAAGCTATGATATAGTAAATTATGTTCAGGAAGTGTCAAGGTGGGGGCATCAAGATGTTGCCTAGCTCAAGAAGCTATGATTTAGTAAATCATGTTCAGGAAGTGACAACCTAAATCATATTAGGTTAGTGTCTTCAGAATTCACATACTGACTTCAAATTACTTTAATGTTCTAGCCATTTCACATCTATGTTCAATTCAATGATTATGTGATAAGAAATTTATAGATATGAGAATTAATTGTACATGTAAATGAGACTATCATCTTTACATCTTAATTCTTCCCAATGGATCCCCATACAGGCAGACATCAAGCCTGGCTACTGCAGGATGTTCAGAGGGGGGGGTGGATGAAGTCTTTCTTCTCATTCACCAACGAAAGCAACAAAAGGTGCCTCTGTAAATATTTCAGCTGGTTTGACACCTTGGTCGTGTTCCACAGCAGGCAGTCTGTTGCCTCTCAGAGAGACCCATTGTGTTCAGTGAGGGTGGTGAGGAGAGGCCTGCTTTGTGCCGTGTGCTGCCCTGATAACTCTGTGTGCGTGTGCGTGTGTGTGTGTGTGTGTGTGTGTGTGTGTGTGTGTGTGTGTGTGTGTGTGTGTGTGTGTGTGTGTGTGTGTGTGTGTGTGTGTGTGTGTGTGTGTGTGTGTGTGTGTGTGTGTGTGTGTGTGCCCTTTAAGGAGGCAGCAGTGCTTGCATGCGTACTGGCTAGGTTTGCGTCCCAAGAAATAGTGCACTATGTAGGGAATAGGATATAATTTGTGACACAGCCTGGAGGATTAAAGCCCTGGTTGGTTCCCTGTCCTGTGTCTAACTGGCTGCCATGCATGCTCCAACACCTTGGCACAGGGGACACAGTGTGCCACAGTTGGCCTGTTCACTATCTCTGTTCCCCAGGCTACTTAAGTCAGCCATGTCCCTTGATACCATCACACCACCATCAGGTCTTCAGGGAGGTTTCCAATAAGAGTAATGTCTTCCCTCGCGTCCGTCGCGCCGCCCGCGACCATTCAACAATTTACGGGGAGATTACAGATTCTAATAAAAATGTTGTAGTCTTAATTAAAAGATCTGCTCCTGATTTTATGACAGCCCCCCCCCCCCCTTCTGTTGCTACCTCTCCAATCTAATTATACTGATATACCTCATTAGCATGAGCTGGCCATTGTTCAGCTCATTTGCATATTATATTTGATAATTGAATGAGGAGACAGGTGATTAAATTAGAGGGAATGACAGATGATTCAGCTCCTGGTCCGTAAGGAAAAATTAACAGAATGACCAAGCTGGGAATTAGAGCTAGTTAATTTTCATGCATATTAATTTTGTTCCCCGGCTGGTTGCACTCTTGCTAATTTGAAATAGGCTCTGCACTACTGTGAAGTTGTGAGTCTGCTCTTTACACGCCACTGCAGATCACAAGCTTCTGTGTTCCTTCCTGCTTCCTGCTTGGCATGCTCTTCAGACCCTGTCACAGATATACATCTGTCTATAATGGCACCCTATTTCCAATATAGTGCAGTACTTTTGACCAGGACCTATAGGGCTCTGGTCAAAAGTAGTGCACAATAAAGGAATCAGGGTCCGATTTTGGACACACAGAGAGAGCTGTGAAGGCTATGTCAGATGAAAGAAATCACTTGGTGAATTGAAACATGTTTTGAAAGTGTAGCTTCATCACTGAGGCAACACGTTTACAGGATGAATGATAAGACAGATTGGAGCAGTGTTGGGACATTCATTTCTGAGCACTTCTAGTGTAAACACAGACTACTCCTAGCTGGAGTCTGTTACATCGACAACTGTTGCTGCTGCCATGGCTTTATTGATGTCTGCCTGGTCTAGAAAACACAAATACAAATGTTTTTTTTATCAAATATGTTATATATTTTTTTTAAGTAAAACATGGTTTTAAGTGTCTGTTTTCATGACAATTACATTTCCACATTCCAATTATACAAATGTTCAAATTCTGCAATTTAGCATTTTAATTGTTAAGAGCCATGTTGAGAAAATATTTTATTTTTACACAACGTTTGTAAGCGTCCCTCATGTTATTAATCCTAAAGACATGTCCTCCTGGACAATGTAGAACAAGGCTCCTTGGAATGTTTCCACGCTGGATCCAGGTTCCAAGGCGTCCATACAGGCAGGATAAATGTTTAGAGGGGATATTTGGAGCAGCTTTAGCCTTTCACATGGTAATGTAAGCACTGGCGGCAGAAGAAAGCTGCCCTGACCCGGGGGGCACGCCGTGACACAGCCCCCTGATTCACCGCCCCCAGCCCGGAGCTTTGTTTATGTGTGTGCACAAGAAATAATGCAGAGCATAAAACGGGAGAACTTTGAAGGGGACCCACTACCCTGGATGATAAATGTTGCCTGCTCTAAGGGTATAAATAATCCATCTAATAGTACAAAAGTCATTTCAGGAGTGACTTATACATCGTCATTTGTACAATAACATTGGGGCATGTTTCCGCTCTCTCTACTGGGAACATATCAGACTAGGGGTTGAATCATCCTCCTGGCGTTCCACACTTCTAACTTCTGAAGACGACCGTTTGTAGTGAAGATATACTGTTTTTGTTTATGCTTTTTTTGCGATATTTAAAATAAAATGCTTAATTTGCTACCATTTTTATTAACTCCATTACGCTACTGTAATTCAGTTGGTTATTTTATCATCATTATAGGTAAGCAGAGTTACACCAGCAGGCATAGCTTTTATGTCTTTATGTTTCTGTTGGACAAACTGATAGTTATTATTTTTTAAGATGGTTGTAACGTAATGCAATAATCTCTCCAGCATTATGAAAGTGGTGGAGAATTCAAAAATCAGACATTTGCTATAGCTTAGATGTTTAAAATAAACACTTACAGATGTATAAGGTGGTGATTAAATATATTTATCTTTAGTTAAAAAAAAATCCAAAAGATTTTATGTGAGTTTGTGCTGTTTCTTTCAAGTTTCACTGCTGACAAGCACAGTTATGGATATTTAAATCTGTTTATAAGATCTTGTTGTTCTTGGATTCCCTATTCATTGCCTTGTGAAATCTGTTCTCTTCCTACCCCAGTATACATCAATGGAGAGACTGTCGTCTCATTGTCTGAAAAGAGACAGTTTTAGGAGGCAGCGGAATTTACACAGCCTTAGTTTGCTCTCATCTCACTATCTGTCAGTAGGTGGTAGGAGCTGTTAAGTGATGTCCTTACATCAGTCACTTCCTCACAAGGGCTCTCTCTCTCTTGGTCTCTCTCTCGCTCCCCCCCCCTCTCTCTCTTGGTCTCTCTCTCTTGGTCTCTCTCTCGCTCCCCCCCCCCCTCTCTCTCTTGGTCTCTCTCTCGCTCCCCCCCTCTCTCTCTTGGTCTCTCTCTCTCTTGCTCATGGTCTCTTTCTCGCTCTCTCTCTCTCTTGGTCTCTTTCTCTTGGTTTCTCTCTCTTGGTCTTTCTCTCTTCTTTCTTCATCTCTCTGATCTCTCTGATACGGCCTCAGCTCTTATCAGTAACTTGACCGTACCCACTTCCAGACTTCCAGCTAACCCAAATGTTTGCAGAGAAGATGGAGATCTGTTCTGTTGTTGTGTGTTTAGGGGGGGTTGAGATGAGACTCTGAGATTTGTGGAGCGGTAACACACACTCACACACATGCATGCACGCACACACACACACACACACACTCAAGTCTCAAAGTTAAGGATGGCCAAGGTGTATAGGGGTTGAAGGTAACAGGTAACAGGAACTGTAGCAATGTGTGTGTACTGATATATCTTTCCCTCTCTCATTCACTGAGTGCTTATGTAAGGAGAGAGTACAGTGTATACCAGCTAAGCCCCCTGGGTAATTAGTGTTGTGTTCTCCATTAGGTACCCTGACCTCTGTAGCAAGAACATGTGTGACTCACCACCTGGATTCAGCCTTATGTAGCAAAATGTGAAATTGTGTTGTTTTTTTACATTGGATAAGAGTAGAGACTCAGAGCTACAAAACTGTGTATCATACACTGCATTTGAGGAACAATGGGAAAGTAATTCTGTTTTGAAAGTTGATCAACTTGTAAACTCACAAATCGCCTTTGAATGTTTTGGTATCTAGTGAAGGGCTCTTTGTCTACACCCATTCAGCATCGTTCACACCCTCTTAAGCTTTAGCCCCACCCATCTTGTTTCGCTCTCGGAGTGCACACTTGACGCTCTGGCCGATGATTTGTTTACCTCTGTATAACATGAAAACATCCTAACCAGCTCTGCTGGCAACAATTTCATTATGATTTATTTGCAGACGTTTACTGACACCGGCCGGATTCAACGGGTGTTGTGCACACATCACGTAACATTAGCTAACGAGCCAGTCAGCTAACGTTAGCTAGTTAAACAACAATGAACAACATTAGACATTAACTAGAAAAGCAAATAGCTCTAGGAAATGAATAATAACGTCCGCTAGGGAGCCAGCCAGCTAACGTTAGCTAGCTAGCTAACAGTACACTTTAGCTTAAGACATATAACTAGCTAGCTAGGTAAACAATGAACCTAGCTAGGTAAACAACATTTAAGATCACACATGTCACGTAACGTTAGATAAAAAGCCAGACAGCTAACATTAGCTAGTTAAACAACAATGAACAAAGTGCCAAAAATGCCACAGTGCTGAGAGCTAACCAACCAGCTAGCTAACATTAGGCTCTAACTAGAAAAGCAAACGGCTGGGAAACAAATAATAACATCACCTAGGGTTCCAGCCAGCTAACGTTAGCTAACTAGCTAACAGTACACTTTAGCTTGAAATGAAACCACTTTCTGTCAAAATTAGAAATGTGTAATATCTGAAAATGTAGCCAGCTTACGCTAGACCATTTTACCTGTATACATCAACATGAATCATGGACACATCTCCCTGTCATGAATGCCATACCACGGTTGCCCTTAATTTGAAGATGTAATCCAGAGACAGGTGTTTTCTCCATCTCTTTAGCTTTCATATACTAATTCTATTGATTTCAAAACTTGATCTTCCAGAAAATGGAGAGCAACACTTATGCAGCTCCACCACACAATACATTTTTTTAAAGCCGTGTTCGACCTCAAATAGACAGACGCTTTCAACATGGCAGACCAATCCAAACTCCTCTCTCTGCATTTCCAGCCCACTCATTATCTCAGCCAATCATGGCTAGGGCGAAGGTTGCTACTTTTTCTGTGGCTTAACCAAAAAGGCTCCTAATTTAACAATTTTATTTGTATTTACAGATGGCATACAAGTTTGTTATTAAGGTGCATGAAAGTTCACATGTTCAAGAAGGCATTTCTGCCAAAAAACACATTTTGATTAACAAATATTTTTTATGTTCAAAACAGCTCTCCTGGGAAGTCGTGACTTGCGACATACGCCTAGTTTCCTGAATCGGGTCATATTAAGGTAGTTCTGTGTTACCTGAGTTCATGTTTAGGTAGGCCTATTTCACATTTAACTTGTCATCCGTTATTATTTCATTTACATTTACATTTAAGTCATTTAGCAGACGCTCTTATCCAGAGCGACTTACAAATTGGTGAATTCACCTTCTGACATCCAGTGGAACAGCCACTTTACAATAGTGCATCTAAATCATTAAGGGGGGTGGTGGTGAGAAGGATTACTTATCCTATCCTAGGTATTCCTTGAAGAGGTGGGGTTTCAGGTGTCTCCGGAAGGTGGTGATTGACTCCGCTGTCCTGGCGTCGTGAGGGAGTTTGTTCCACCATTGGGGGGCCAGAGCAGCGAACAGTTTTGACTGGGCTGAGCGGGAACTGTGCTTCCTCAATGGTAGGGAGGCGAGCAGGCCAGAGGTGGATGAACGCAGTGCCCTTGCTTGGGTGTAGGGCCTGATCAGAGCCTGGAGGTACTGCGGTGCCGTTCCCCTCACAGCTCCGTAGGCAAGCACCATGGTCTTGTAGCGGATGCGAGCTTCAACTGGAAGCCAGTGGAGAGAGCGGAGGAGCGGGGTGACGTGAGAGAACTTGGGAAGGTTGAACACCAGACGGGCTGCGGCGTTCTGGATGAGTTGTAGGGGTTTAATGGCACAGGCAGGGAGCCCAGCCAACAGCGAGTTGCAGTAATCCAGACGGGAGATGACAAGTGCCTGGATTAGGACCTGCGCCGCTTCCTGTGTGAGGCAGGGTCATACTCTGCGGATGTTGTAGAGCATGAACCTACAGGAACGGGCCACCGCCATGATGTTGGTTGAGAACGACAGGGTGTTGTCCAGGATCACGCCAAGGTTCTTAGCGCTTTGGGAGGAGGACACAATGGAGTTGTCAACCATGATGGCGAGATCATGGAACGGGCAGTCCTTCCCCGGGAGGAAGAGCAGCTCCGTCTTGCCGAGGTTCAGCTTGAGGTGGTGATCCGTCATCCACACTGATATGTCTGCCAGACATGCAGAGATGCGATTCGCCACCTGGTCATCAGAAGGGGGAAAGGAGAAGATTAATTGTGTGTCGTCTGCATAGCAATGATAGGAGAGACCATGTGAGGTTATGACAGAGCCAAGTGACTTGGTGTATAGCGAGAATAGGAGAGGGCCTAGAACAGAGCCCTGGGGACACCAGTGGTGAGAGCGCGTGGCGAGGAGACAGATTCTCGCCACGCCACCTGGTAGGAGCGACCTGTCAGGTAGGACGCAATCCAAGCGTGGGCCGCGCCGGAGATGCCCAACTCGGAGAGGGTGGAGAGGAGGATCTGATGGTTCACAGTATCGAAGGCAGCCGATAGGTCTAGAAGGATGAGAGCAGAGGAGAGAGAGTTAGCTTTAGCAGTGCGGAGCGCCTCCGTGATGCAGAGAAGAGCAGTCTCAGTTGAATGACTAGTCTTGAAACCTGACTGATTTGGATCAAGAAGGTCATTCTGAGAGAGATAGCGGGAGAGCTGGCCAAGGACGGCACGTTCAAGAGTTTTGGAGAGAAAAGAAAGAAGGGATACTGGTCTGTAGTTGTTGACATCGGAGGGATCGAGTGTAGGTTTTTTCAGAAGGGGTGCAACTCTCGCTCTCTTGAAGACGGAAGGGACGTAGCCAGCGGTCAGGGATGAGTTGATGAGCGAGGTGAGGTAAGGGAGAAGGTCCCCGGAAATGGTCTGGAGAAGAGAGGAGGGGATAGGGTCGAGCGGGCAGGTTGTTGGGCGGCCGGCCGTCACAAGAAGCGAGATTTCATCTGGAGAGAGAGGGGAGAAAGAGGTCAGAGCACAGGGTAGGGCAGTGTGAGCAGAACCAGCGGTGTCGTTTGACTTAGCAAACGAGGATCGGATGTCGTCGACCTTCTTTTCAAAATGGTTGACGAAGTCATCTGCAGAGAGGGAGGAGGGGGGAGGGGGAGGAGGATTCAGGAGGGAGGAGAAGGTGGCAAAGAGCTTCCTAGGGTTAGAGGCAGATGCTTGGAATTTAGAGTGGTAGAAAGTGGCTTTAGCAGCAGAGACAGAGGAGGAAAATGTAGAGAGGAGGGAGTGAAAGGATGCCAGGTCCGCAGGGAGGCGAGTTTTCCTCCATTTCCGCTCGGCTGCCCGGAGCTCTGTTCTGTGAGCTCGCAATGAGTCATCGAGCCACGGAGCGGGAGGGGAGGACCGAGCCGGCCTGGAGGATAGGGGACATAGAGAGTCAAAGGATGCAGAAAGGGAAGAGAGGAGGGTTGAGGAGGCAGAATCAGGAGAAAGGTTGGAGAAGGTATGAGCAGAGGGAAGAGATGATAGGATGGAAGAGGAAAGAGTAGCGGGGGAGAGAGAGCGAAGGTTGGGATGGCGCGATACATTACATTACATTTAAGTCATTTAGCAGACGCTCTTATCCAGAGCGACTTACAAATTACCATCCGAGTAGGGGCAGTGTGGGAAGTGTTGGATGAGAGCGAGAGGGAAAAGGATACAAGGTAGTGGTCGGAGACTTGGAGGGGAGTTGCAGTGAGGTTAGTGGAAGAACAGCATCTAGTAAAGATGAGGTCGAGCGTATTGCCTGCCTTGTGAGTAGGGGGGGAAGGTGAGAGGGTGAGGTCAAAAGAGGAGAGGAGTGGAAAGAAGGAGGCAGAGAGGAATGAGTCAAAGGTAGACGTGGGGAGGTTAAAGTCGCCCAGGACTGTGAGAGGTGAGCCGTCCTCAGGAAAGGAGCTTATCAAGGCATCAAGCTCATTGATGAACTCTCCGAGGGAACCTGGAGGGCGATAAATGATAAGAATGTTAAGCTTGAAAGGGCTGGTAACTGTGACAGCATGGAATTCAAAGGAGGCGATAGATAGATGGGTAAGGGGAGAGAGAGAAATGACCACTTGGGAGAGATGAGGATCCCGGTGCCACCACCCCGCTGACCAGAAGCTCTCGGGGTGTGCGAGAACACGTGGGCGGACGAAGAGAGAGCAGTAGGAGTAGCAGTGTTATCTGTGGTGATCCATGTTTCCGTCAGTGCCAGGAAGTCGAGGACTGGAGGGAGGCATAGGCTGAGATGAACTCTGCCTTGTTGGCCGCAGATCGGCAGTTCCAGAGGCTACCGGAGACCAGGAACTCCACGTGGGTCGTGCGCGCTGGGACCACCAGATTAGGGTGGCCGCGGCCACGCGGTGTGGAGCGTTTGTATGGTCTGTGCAGAGAGGAGAGAACAGGGATAGATAGACACATAGTTAACAGGGTACAGAAGAGGCTACGCTAATGCAAAGGAGATTGGAATGACAAGTGGACTACACGTCTCGAATGTTCAGAAAGTTAAGCTTACGTAGCAAGAATCTTATTGACTAAAATGATTGAAATGATACAGTACTGCTGGAGTAGGCTAGCTGGTAGTGGCTGCGATGTTGACACTACACTAATCAAGTCGTTCCGTCGAGTGTAATAGTTTCTACAGTGCTGCTATTCGGGGCTAGCTGGCTAGCTAGCAGGTTGATTGCGTTACGTTAGTTTAAAAGAACGACAATAGCTGGCTAGCTAACCTAGAAAATCGCTCTAGGCTACACAATTGTCTTAGATACAAAGACGGCTATGTAGCTAGCTAGCTACGATCAAACAAAACAAACCGTTGTACTGTAATAGTTACTACAGTGCTGCTATTCGGGGCTAGCTGGCTAGCTACGTTAAAAGAACGACAATAGCTGGCCAGCTAACCTAGAAAATCGCTCTAGGCTACACAATTGTCTTAGATACAAAGACGGCTATGTAGCTAGCTAGCTACGATCAAACAAAACAAACCGTTGTACTGTAATAGTTACTACAGTGCTGCTATTCGGGGGCTAGCTGGCTAGCTACGTTAGAAGAACGACAATAGCTGGCCAGCTAACCTAGAAAATCGCTCTAGACTACACAATTGTCTTAGATACAAAGACGGCTATGTAGCTGGCTAGCTACGATCAAACAAATCAAACCGTTGTACTGTAATGAAGTGAAATGAAAATGTTATACTACCTGTGGAGCGACGCGGAATGTTGACCGGGTAGTTGGAGTTCAATTCGGTAGAGGTTGGCTAGCTGTTGGCTAGCTAGCTAGCAGCATTTCCTACGTTAAGGGCGACAAATAGCTGGCTAGCTAACCTCGGTAAATTAAGATAATCACTCTAAGTCTACACACTCTAAACTGCACAATTATCTTGGATACGAAGACAGCGAAGACAACTATGTAGCTAGCTGACACTACGCTAATCGAGTCGTTCAGTTGAGTGTAATAGTTTCTACAGTGCTAGTGGACAGTGGATGTTAGCTAGCTGCTTAGCTAGCTGCTGGGCAGATACGTTAGGACGACGAAATACGATAATTATGCAATTGTCGTTGATACAAAGACGGCTATGTAGCTGGCTAAGAAGAAATTGCTAAGATTAGACAAATCAAACCGTTGTACTATAACGAAATGTAATGAAAAGTTATACTACCTGCGGACCGAAGTGTAGATGCGACCGCTCGCTCCAACCGGAATTGTTTGTCCTGCTCCTCCGTACCGTCCATTCTTTTTCACTTTCTTTGCTTTTCCATTCACTTGTAAAGCTAATCCAAATGTACATCTTCAGTGTGACGTCCTTAACCTCACGGTTCACAGTCATTGTAACATTAGAGATTTAAAAACCAACTGCCCGACTAAAGGCCCACTGTTGACCGTCTTGAACTACCTAGTCTTGGGCTGTGTTTGTGTTTCACAAAGTTAAGTTTACGTACCCTTTGTTTTCCCAGAATAACTTCTTTAAGACTTCTGTAATGGGATGCCGTAAAAGCGCAGCAGCCCTGTCTGAGAGAAACACCCACCAGTTGTACTTCAGAAAGGGCAGATCTGTCAGGGCTAGGTCGCTTTTTACGGTGTCTCCCTGTAATTGAGGGCTGATTCATCGGTTCAAACGCTTGTCATTACTTTTATTACGTTGAGGGTCTGGGTCTGGGTAGTTAGATACCTCTGTGAATGAGGTAGGATCCAGTTCAGTGCCAAAGGCCTGTGGGTGAGGAGGAACAATGAGAGCAAAGTCATTTTTCTCCCCCGGCTGTGTAGTTACTGGACCGGGGGGAAGCAGCTTTGAAAGGGCCACAGTTTTTGACACAACCCACTGGCCCTGGCACTGGCTGGCGAGTCTTGTTTTATGTCTTCTCTGCAGGGCACACACATGCACACAACTTACATACACAAACACACACACTTGAAGAAGGATAATTTGTTTGGCTGTTTGATGCTCCTCTCGATACAGGCTGGTAGAGGATTATATGTGATGGCTCAGTGATTAGTGGTTGTGGTGGTACGGCTACAGTAGTGTGCATTTGGTTCCAGGCTCTTGCTTTAACACAGACATCAGTTGTCCTAAAGTCCCGCTGACTTCTGAATGCTTACATTATGAGACTGTCTGCCTGCATGCGGTCCCATGGTCCCTCAGGGAAGATGGTTGTTCGGTATTGCTTTATGGATTATTACGTTACAGGTATATGTCCTGCTGAAAGAATCATTTCCCTGGGATTTCATTTTGGATTTATGAAACGCCTCTGTTGCCAGGTTCTCTTTAAGCATCTTGGCAGAGAAGATAATCATTGATTCACTGTGAATCTTTGCGGTGCTCTCTCAAAAACAACCAAACGCTACTGTGAGGATAACCAGATCACACATGCAGAGAGAGAGCGAGCAAGAGAGAGAGAGAGAGAGAGAGAGAGAGAGAATGTGGAGTTGACATTTCCAGAGTTCCATTCATAATTTTTAGAAGCAGATCTTTATCTTCTGTTTAGTTAGTGCTATCGGAACTTGGAATTTTCGTATGACAGAAAAAATAATAACTTGATTAAAATAAGAATCAAAATAATTTCATAATTAAATTCAAAATGAGATACATACCATGTGAAAATACATACATTATGTGAAACCTGTGGTACAAATACCTTCATAGCTCTCTGACTTGATGATGTGAACTTCAACTTCAAGTGACATGACGTGAACTTCCCATCTATTTGTTCTAGCTTTGCCTTCAACATTTGTCTCAATTCCACCATTGCGTGAGAGAGATAGAGATCAGTGGTGTTGTTTTAAACCTCTTCCAAAGCATCTTAAGATAGCTCTTCATTTGATACTTCACTGTTTGGAGGGAGCCTTTGAACGCTGCTGTAGAACCTAGTCCAGAAGGGCTTCACCTTTCAGATGATAAAACAGTGAATTATTGGTTTGTTTATCACGCTCTTAAACCCTAAAGTGCATTATTAAACAGAGAACACATTAAAGGAGGTATTGTTAAAAGTATTTTTTAAATCTTGTAAATCCCTGTAATTTATGTCGTCATGGTCAAGAACCTTCACCCTGGCCTTCTGGTTCCAATTTAGGCCTTGCTGTCTGAGTCTGGGTTAGTCTGTACCTGGGACTAGGATGCTGCAGTCACTACACTTTGGAAGCTAGAGAAATACGCCGGAGCTCATGTCAGTAAATTGTAGCTGGGTAATAGTGTAGTGCCTTTTTTCCAGACACAATTTACTGATCTGACCTCCACAGAGTTTCTCTATCTACCTTCCTTCCATACTGACCACAGCCTGCCCTGACCCCGGCCCCAGCCTCTAGGGAGAGACAATAACGGTTCAGACCAGCAGACTAACTGCGTCTCAAATTGCGCCCTATTGCCTGTTTAGTGCACTAGGTTTGGCCAGGGTCTATGGGGCTCTATTCAGAAGTAGTGCACTATCTAGGGTGTAGGATGCCATTGGGACGCAACCCAGAAGAGTCACCAGACCCCTTGGCTTCTTCTGCCTTGTGTGTTGATCCTTTCCTCCTCTCCTCTTCTCCTCCCCTCCTCCTCTCCTCCTCTCATCCTCTCCTCCTCTCCTTAATCAAACAATCTGGGGAGTGATTGGATTTTAATATTACTGGGCCCAGTCATAATGGTGTGATGGACGGATGGAGGGGATGGTCGGCAGGGCCCTGGTGGATTGGAGCAACATGTCAGCTGCTCAACCCCACCCAGGGTTGGTTCCATTAATGGTATTGCTTAATTTCTTAAAGTGGTGGTAACACCGTGCGAGCTGGGTCACTGTGGTTGGTAGAGCCAGACCCTGCAGATTCTGCTCTGCCCAGCTGTCATGTCCTGGACTGGGCTATTACTGTAACAATGGAGGCAGGCCATCCCACGAATACAAGGTGATTAATTCAGCAATACTATTTCAGTCAGTGGTTTTGAGATATGAGTCAGAGTTGGATTCATTTGATACCATTTAAAAACCTCTCCTGAACAGACATGACATTGACCCCAACCCTGACATGAATGGGCGTACCAGAGCGTCTAACCTATCATTTTCTTTGATGCTTATCTTTGATGCAGTTGTTTTTTCCCTTCACTAAGTGACTCTTCCTCAATGCCTCATTGTCTCACATCAATGACAGGTAAATAAATATATCATGTATTTCACAACTAACTGCCTAATAACAGTTTGGTTCAGTGGAAAGGGATGTAGTATAGCTAACCCTTCACTGTGTTTAATAGGGAATAATTGTTGAGTGGGTGGCTTTGACCTTTATTTCTCCTCTTAATGGGCGTTTGTGTGTTTTGTTTTTGCGCTAGATTTATGGTGGGTGGGGCTGGGTGATTTACGACGCTCTGACACTGTCGGCAGTGGGACCAGAGTGACTGACTGTACTCTGTGTGTGTTCCAGGTGATCCCATGGAGTCTGGCCACCAGCCCGGTGAGCTGTACACACATATGCACGGATGCACATACATGCACATAAACACACACATAAATGAATACACGCATACACGCATACAGACAGACAGACAGACAGACAGACAGACAGACAGACAGACAGACAGACAGACAGACAGACAGACAGACAGACAGACAGACAGACAGACAGACAGACAGACAGACAGACAGACAGACAATATCTCTGTTGCCTCCCCTGTGCTCTGGTGACCTGATTCTTGGCTGATATAGGAGTTCAACCCTGTTCAGTTCTCTTATCTGTGCTTTCTGTAACAGCCCCCCACACAAACCAGGACATCTATAGTAGGATATAACACACACACACACAAGGTCATCTACAGTAGTATATAACACACACACACACACAAGGTCATCTACAGTAGGATATCTGACCATTCCTGGAGCAATACATACTGTCAATTGAATATAGAGTTTAGAATATATAAATATGTCTAATGATATAGCCTATATAACTGCTGGGTGAGAAGAGAATGTGTTGACTAGAGCGTTTTATGTTTTTCTCATACCACACCAACTAAATATTAAAACAAGAGCTACGGAATACTTACTGTGTTATTATGCCATTGACAATTATCCCTGTATGGCACAGGCCTTCTCCTCCTCCTCCTCCTCCTCCTCCTCCTCCTTCTCCTCCATGCTTTTAAGGTTGACAATATCTGAATAAGTACTTCATGGTGTCACTTTCCCATAAAAACAGCATCCATTCCTCCAGATCGATAGAACACAAGTACCCAGTATTACATTGGGATGTTGACACACACACAGTGCTCTTTCATTATCTGTGTAACCTAAGATGATTAAATTCTTGTCACTAGAAGTTAAATTGGCCATTACCCATCTAAGATGAACTGGTCCTTAAATGTCCTATTTAAGAGACCTGACAGGAAATGCATGGGGGGAGGAAAAAGTGCAAATACTCAGTGGTGTTCATAATTTATTTGTTGACAGATGGAGTCAAAATAACATTTAGCTGTGGACAAAAAGGAGGATCCTTCAAAAAATATGTACAGTATTTTGACAAACCCATTGTAAGCAGGAACAATAATAGTATCTACTGTATGTGATGTAGCTAGTGATAGTGAAAATTCCTCTGTAAAGGGGACACATTACTTGCGTAAACTCCTCCCAGCCTTTTCGTAGTCGATTCAGGGTCAATAAGTCGTTCTCATTCTCTGCATGGATCACATCAGTGGTAACTGCCATTGCTCATCATTTAACCAGACTTTAACCCTTAGTTTTCATTGTTATTCCTCGGGATACGATGTTGCATGCTACTCTCTCCTCCCAGCCCTCTTATTTGTCTCTTTTAAAACGCCCCATAGTCTCTATATTAAATCAAGCTGTCAGAGTGATTCCCTTGAGATGTTGGACTTGCAGCTTTTCCTTCCAGGTCAGTATGGCGGCCTCTCTTCCACGCTCATGCCTTGGCATTCATCTTTTAACTGCAAATATGTGCAGGCTACTATTCAATTAAACCTTAAACGTTAAATGTATCTGTCATTATTTTTTATACAAAAGGTATTATGGTTTTATTACAGCCCAAAATATGCATTATTAGTTTGTATTTGGCTCTTTTGGTATTACACTAATTGGCGGAAGAATGACGCCAGCCACATACCCCTTCTCGGTGTAGAACATTGGTGAGTCAGGTCTGGGCCACTGTAACCGGCCGCGCTATACAGTACTGCTCCATTCACTTCACACGGCCGCTGATGGGACTGGGACAACACGCTGGAATTTATCCAAACAGGACCTGCTATTCGATTTCACAAGTCCAACCAATTAGAGTGTTGCATCACACTTTGACTTATGTAAATTGTTTGGTGTATTCAATCATTCATGATGTGGTACAATGTCCTTCAGAAAAGTCCAGTTGCACTGAGTGACCAGGTAGCAACTAAATGCCCTCTGTTATTTTTAGACCGAGACAGTTGGCAGGCAAGCAGTCCTTATTTTCTCAAACACATTAATGAGAGGAGTCAATAAAATGTGAATTATATATATTATGCAAGTGTCCGCTGAACTAAAGACGCAATCACAGATGCAAATGCAAAGGTAAGCTATATGACTGAATAAATGGATTGAAATCATTCGAGTAATTCTTTACTCCTCTAAAACACAACTATTCATTTTTCTGAATGGGATCAATTTATTGGTTGACAGGACTAGCTCAGAAAACGGGTTGTCATTCGGTTAGACCATATATTGTTGTAATGTTGAAATTCTGGAGTGTCTCTCCAGTTCGCAATTAATACATGTAATTTTCCCTTTCTCAGTGTGTGTGTGTGTGTGTGTGTGTTGTGTGTGTGTGTGTGTGTGTGTGTGTGTGTGTGTGTGTGTGTGTGTGTGTGTGTGTGTGTGTGTGTGTGTGTGCGCGCGCGCGCGCCTGCTCAGAACACTCCCGGGAGCGGGTGTTAATAGTGTTTGTTGTGGTTCTGGTTTAACGCAATGGATAGACACGCCCATTGAAAAGCTGATAAAAGATCAACAACAGATACTACAAAGATGTTGCACCATCTTAAGTTTTTCGAACGTTCCAAACTTTGCGTGCATGACTTTTCTTGAATGTTCTGTTTACACTGGCCAGTCGTTTTCATGGAATTTTGTAAATCATGATTTTATACTTTCTTTTGCAATTAGTGATTAAATCATACAGGCCTTAACTGGCGCGGTTATCAACAAGCTCAAATGGAAACGTAATAAAATGAATGTAAATATGCAATGGTCTTCTCCAAGCTGCCCTGTGCAAAGCATCAATTAAAGCGAATTCATGTTGATGTTATAGGATTATGTGATGGCTGTCGTGTGGTATTTAAAAAACAAGTCTAATAAAACATGATTTCATATGTTTAAGTTTATTTTTTTAATGTGGTAAGATATCAATAGATATGAGAAGTATAGGTTAAAATCCATCTGAAATTCAACCAATTCGACAGGATATCATGCAGTATTTTTGCAGTATTTTTGCTACGGCCTACTCTGAAATTCCTGCAATGTAATAGGTCAGATTGACTACGGTTTGATCAAATTCACATGTTTATTTGACCTATGATCTCGCTTAGATTTATCGATTGTGTTTGAAATAGCCTACCAATTCCAACAACATTACCATAGGCCTATCCTTTTTTTTCCCACACTATTTCGCCGACTCTTAATTCACAATCCAAATCAAGCATTCCAGGCATTTCGAGTGTATAGGGTTGAAATGTGTTTTACCTTAAAGGGAAGAATACAACTTCGTAAATGTTATGAATCCACAGTATAATAAATGTGTATCGAGGACATTTGTCTCTTGAAACTTTCCTCTCCAGGCTAGATGCACCAATATTGTTATTCCTCTGTCAGTAACTTCTGGTTATCTCCGGTTATCTCTAACAGGCAGCATTGTTTCCTGCAACGTCTCTAAAAAAACTCAATTACACATCTATTATCTACCCATTGTCATTCAAACTTCCGATTTAGATACAGGTTTTTGTTTTGTGTTTTCAGTTGTTTTAATTTCATTAGGAATGCAAATTTGTATGTATGTATGTATGTATGTATGTATGTATGTATGTATGTATGTATGTATGTATGTATGTATGTATGTATGTATGTATGTATGTATGTATGTATGTATGTATGTATGTATGTATGTATGTATGTATGTATGTACGTAGGTAGGTAGGTAGGTAGGTAGGTAGGTAGGTAGGTAGGTAGGTAGGTAGGTAGGTAGGTAGGTAGGTAGGTAGGTAGGTAGGTAGGTAGGTAGGTAGGTAGGTAGGTAGGTAGGTAGGTATAGTTTTAATTTCATTAGGAATGCAAATGTTTATGTATGTATGTATGTATGTATGTATGTATGTATGTATGTATGTATGTATGTATGTATGTATGTATGTATGTATGTATGTATGTAGGTAGGTAGGTAGGTAGGTAGGTAGGTAGGTAGGTAGGTAGGTAGGTAGGTAGGTAGGTAGGTAGGTAGGTAGGTAGGTAGGTAGGTAGGTAGGTAGGTAGGTAGGTAGGTAGGTAGGTATAGTTTTAATTTCATTAGGAATGCAAATGTTTATGTATGTATGTATGTATGTATGTATGTAGGTATGTATGTACGTACGTACGTAGGTAGGTAGGTAGGTAGGTAGGTAGGTAGGTAGGTATAGTTTTAATTTCATTAGGAATGCAAATGTTTATTTATGTATGTATGTATGTATGTATGTATGTAGGTATGTATGTATGTACGTACGTACGTAGGTAGGTAGGTAGGTAGGTAGGTAGGTAGGTAGGTAGGTAGGTAGGTAGGTAGGTAGGTAGGTAGGTAGGTAGGTAGGTAGGTAGGTAGGTAGGTGTGTCCATATATAAGTATGATAATATTATTACAGTGTATAAGCCCATGTGGGCTGGGAATCATGATAATGCATGACACTATAATGAAATCAATCAATCAATAAATCGTAGGCCTAGCCAATAGTTGAGTTGAATTAGGATAGTGATGTTTAATACATATTAAATTAAATCTACAAGATATAGGTCCATTCATGAGTCTATTTTGATCCTGTGAAAGTATGGTCAGACATTAAAATAATAAGTTAGACCCACTTTTAAACGGAATTTATAGCCAACTACAAATGGGATAATTAATAATAGTCTATACATTTCGTCTTAGTCTACTGTATTTTTTGTTGTTGTTAATTGTTCCTATTATCTCAAATTATTTGATGAGTGCTGACTAATTGTGTCCAGGTCGCCTAGTCTTTACGTAGCCCGGTTAAAAACACACAAAGGTACTTGGTCTGAGATGTCATTACTGAGACGTCTGACCCGTGCGTAATAACGCAATTGACTGAGTGGAATGAAAATAAACTGTGGCCAGATTAGGGTGGGTTTACGAGCTGGTCTCTCCCCTAAACTAGCTCTTTCCAAAGAGAGCAGTGGGTTTGTTGTGGCTTCATTCAATGTATCGTTTGCAGGTGATGCCAGGCGCAGATAAGAAGCCGCCGATCCTTGTTGGCTGTCTAGACTTGTGATTTAACCAGTGAAACTGGATTGATCACAACAAAAATTCGCCCCTAGAAAGTAAATGACCAGAAGCCAATCCACCTTAATTCCAATCTCCCAGCCTCAGAAAAACGGTTATGTTAAGCATTAGGTAGGCTGCGCAAACCCTCAATTTGAGGGTGTCTTATTTACTTTAAAACTATATAATAATATTATTGTTCATTCCACATGCAAATTTTAAGCTCCAATGTTTAAAGTTAAAATGATGAAATAGCCTGCGTAAAAAATAACATATTAACATGATTATAAATATTTCCCCCAAATCAATAGGCCTATCAGATTAGCCTGATAATAGTCATAACATTCCACATTTATATGCAAATGCTTTCATCAATGGACCCTCAGTATTCGATCAGTGACGTTTTCATCCATCATTTTGTATCGCAATTTTAATAGGCCTCTTTTTGCAGTGGTTTAAAAGCCTAATGCAGGGATAAATAGGGAACTAAAACCGATTGTAAACTTATTCACCTTGTTAGCACAATTATTATTTTGATAAATTCAGAAATATATTGGTGTTTGATTTGTTGCATATAGGCCTACACCTATGTGATTTAGACGCTCGGGGATCTGGGGGCCTATAAGGTTTGCGTGAAGCATACTCGTTTTGGGAATACCTTTGGTTGAATGTTTTGATGTCTATAGATCAAATAACCACTGGTCAAGTTGATTAACTGCATGCAACAGGCTGAGTGAGGGAACGGGGGTGTAAGCCTATCTTGGGAAATTCTACAAGAGTTTATGCAAAGACTGTGTACCTTAGACATTATAAAGATTTAACAGTTTTATTTTTGATCAGTTATTAATTCCTTTATGAATCGTTGTCCTGACAATAAATAACAATAACTTACTTTTGTTAGAGAGGCTCAAACAACCTGCCCTCTTCCTATTAAGATAAAATATTTAACAACAAGAATCTGTTTTATATAATCTTCGGAAATCATGCTCCTTTTTAAGACAAACACACGAGTCTATGGGCTTGATAACGAAATAAATGTATCAAAAATCACATAAAGAAACCAAGACACGACATGTTCACAATGAATTGCAGAATGTCCATCTGGTTCGACATCAAATGGCTCCAATGTAATATGGAGGGAGGCTGTTTTGTAAATCCATCACGAGAATCTTCTATCTTCTTTCGGTTCATGCAACGAAGTTCGTTTTTGTTTTGTCACTGATATCCTCAAAAATTCTGAACTGTCTTAAGAAGAAGGGCTTTCGTACGCGTTGCTTTATAGTGCCGTTAGGTAATTGTTCAAAATTGAGAATATGTCACTTTCCTCTCCATGTCCGAAACGACTCCTCTGTCTTTAGGACGCTGTGATGAGCTGGTCACATGCAGGGGACCGGGGACCGGGGACCGGGGCGGGAACATGCTAGGCCTGGAACCGAGGCTGGTGGCCCGGTCTCACGTCTCCACGGGACTGGGTACCATGCTGTTCGGGGTGTCGGGTAAGTGCGATGACAGAGAAGTCACGTCGCTGCCGGAGGAGTTTCCCAATGAACCCGATTCCGAGAAAGACACCTGTAATGTGCAAAGACAGTGATGTCAAAATAAATCTGTCCTGGCTCTGTTTAGGCTACAAATTTTGCCACTTCTGACGTTAAATTTGCAATGTAACGTTATTAATTATAAATTTTAAATTGATGACATTAAAGTGAAGAAAAAACTAAGAAAATGTCGTCATCTAAATTAATGTGTGTGTGTGTTTGCGCGCGTGCGTGTGTTCGTGTGTGTGTGAGAGAGTTTGAATGTGTTTTCGTGCGTAATTACGCGTACCCACATGTGCACCTACGTGTGCATATAAGTATAGAATATCCCAGTGTGTCTCCTCTCTCTTACCAGTTGTTGAAAGGCCGGCTGGTCCAAATCACTCTGCAGGGCGAACTCGCTGAGGGCCTTCCAGGGCGGCTGGTAGGTCTGCACCTCCACCGAGTTACCCTGCACCGTGTTGTCGTGCCTGATAGGGCTTCTGGCAACCAGAGGCGTACCTGTGAGCCCCTGTAGACTCTGATACGAGATTAGAATAGGAAATCCAAATTAAATCTACACTGGTAGAGGAAGAAAACCATCAAATTCCCAGATCAGAATGTCAGGATTTTGTTCTGTAGTCTTTGCTTTCCAATACAGGTCATGCACAATTGAATTCTTGATTAATTATTTATTGGCAGGTTGAATACAGAAAAACAATAATGAAAGAACAGCTAGTGGAAATGACCGGCCTCGGACCAAGGGTTATTCAAGTGTGGCACTGGTCAAATCATTCCAGAGAAACGAATTATTTGCATTTAAGAGGTAACCATTTGGCCACAAGTACTTCTTTGCTGACCAACCTGGACTCAAGGGTAGACGTAACATAGTAAACGAAAATCTTGGAGACTTATATTAGTATGATATGCACGTTTGGTATGGTATTAATTTGTGGATTTCCATCATCCATTTCGTATAAAATGTTACGAATTACAATTCGTATGATATGTTACTAATTGCAAATCTTATATCCCGGATTTTCGTTTACTATGTTATGTTTAGTCTATGAGACCAGCCTGTGCTGACATACCTCAACTATCGCAAAAATGTAAGGATTCAACGATGAACCAAACATAAAGAAAAAGTAATAGGCTAATAGAAGTATAAAAAATGTTTCCGAGATTAACTTACGAAGATGCTTACAGTCTTATCACTGTGTTGCTGCTGCTGAAGTTGCTTCATGAGAATAGATCTCTTTTTGTCTTTGCATCTTTTATTCTGGAACCAAACTCGAATAACCCTTGGGCTGAGGCCGGTCATTTCCACCAGTTGTTCCTTCATTAGCGCATCTGGCCGCGGATTGGCGTTGTAGCAGGTCCGTAACGTGTGGAGCTGCTTCTCGTTCAAAACGGTTCGCACTCGTGTTGTCTTCTCTGACTGCTTGTGGACGTGGTTTCGGTGTGGTGCCCGTACTGTCACCGGCTCTGCTGAAGAGAGGCGGAATTATATTGAATAAAAAAGGAAATTAACTAAAGTTTGAATGATATTGTTATTATTGTTATTGTTATTATTAATTATTATTATAGTCTATGCAAATGCGTTTTTTTCCTGGAGTATGTTTCTTGCTATATGTTATATAGACCGTTAAATACTCTTATTAATCTAAAATTTAACTTATTCAACTCCTGCCATGCGTTATAATATATATATAGAGAGAGAGAGTACGTGTGGATGGAGAGATTGTTATCGTAAATATATATATATATATAACGATAACAGTCTCTCCATTCACACGTACTCCATTTGATCTTGGTATTCCCCCCTAAAAATACATCGCCCATATTGAGCAACAATTATGTCTAGGCCCCCAATGACAATGTAATTCTAAAAGCATGTAAGCTTTGCATTATAGTTCAATAGGCTACAGATTCCCTTCCGCCACTATGACACACTCCTTGTTTATGTCAAGCATTAATTTTTTTTAAATTTAAAAGGAATAGTCAATTAACTATTACAACAGCAACTGTGTGTAGGCCTACTCGTTAATTTCTATCTACTACAATTATTTAATTTTCACATTAAGAGATTATCTGTAAAATCGTATTTATTGTTACCCAGATGATCCTGATAGGCCTAACGTCAAGGAGTAGGGATTAGCCTAATATTTGAAGTTATTATAGCCTACTGTATTTGTATTATGGGTCAACACTATTAAATAGTAATGTAAATATCAAATATCAAATATCAAAATCCTTAAAAAATCCAACGTCACTTATGTTCAAAATCTATCCATTTTAAAAGCTTGGTATAACAGTGAAATCATATCTCAGTGATTTTCCATGGAAAAGTTTAAAGGTCAGTCTGATATTGGTCGCCTATTGCCTAATATTGCCTAGTTATTGACATTTTAATGACTCAAAGCTTGCATCTGATTTTTTTTTCTGGAGTCTACCGATCGTTATGATCATAAAATTAGGCCTATCGATAATTCTAGGAAATATATTGAGAACTATTATTATCAGGCTATTATTATGATCATTAATCTAACAATGAATATCATAATTCTGATTAAGATGATTGCCTCCATATTATTATTATTGTTGTTGTTCTTCTTCTTCTTATTATTACAGAAGTCAGTGGTGGTGTTGTTTTGGATGTGCAACTGACCTGCTAAGTGTAGTGATCTGTTGGAGTGGATATGTCCGGGGCTGATTGGGCTTCCGGCAGAGCTCCGCTCCATTAGTAAACTGTGGTCCGCCCGACACAGCAGCTCCTCGTCCCGGAGAGAGAACTCATCCCCCGGCAAGAGCTGCCTACTACACACGGAACATCTGAAACACTCGATGTGGTACACGTTGTCCCGGGCTCGCATCACCAAATCACTGCTGCTGAATCCCAGGTTACATTTTGCACATTTTATTCCAAATAACCTGCAAGGAATAAATGAAACAAAAAATGTATTGAATTAAACAACAACTTCTAACAGCCATTTGATTTGTTGTTACTAGAGTTTTTATTCCAAGTTCTACATTACTAGGTCTACCTCAGAAACAAGGCTAAGATAAATATTACTGTGCATTGTTTAGCCAGGATCAAAGTATAAAAGCTAACTTGAACGAACTATTTTAATTGTAGAAAAGCGATGAACTACAGATACATTTAGCATTGAATTACACAGACTGAGCACACTTTCTTTTATAGCCTCTGTGATTTAGGTACAAGTCTTGCATGTATATGGATATACAATATATTAGTTTGTAGGCTACCTCCTCATTCACACCAACGTTAAAATACATTCAATCACTAACAGATTATTTCCAAAGAATTTCAATCCCTACCTTACATAATCTCTTTTGCAATAGGTTTTTCCGTCCCGTACGAAGCAAGTGCATGTCTCATCCAGGTACTGGCTGCACTCTGCACACTTCAGGCAGGCTGCATGCCACTCCAGGTCTGGGGAAACTCTCAGAATGTACTGGTCATGTATCTGACTTCCACAGCCTACACACATCGCGAATCCGGACTTCTCTGCAGAGAGCACAGACATTGGAACAATTCTTTCCCATGTCCACAGTTAATGACACCTTAAATCACACTTTTTGAGAGCCACTGGCCTACATGTCACTTCTTCGTCTTAAATGGTCTTATACAGAGCAAAATACTCCCAGTTTCTCACTGTATTACATTCCAATGACTAAAACCTGTTCTGAAATTACGCACAATCGTTTTAAAATAAATGTAAAATAAAATTAACTATAAACAAGAAAAAGTCCGCATTATGGATAATAAAACAATACCAATACGAATATATTATATTTGTTTTATGCAAATACATTTATGAAATACGATGGCATTTGAATGTGATAATATAATATGTTTTAATTTCAGAGGCTACGATTTGTAGTGTAATCTACAACACTGGGAAATGCGGATAAAAATACATGCAAAAAATGGCACTTACTTTTGGAATGATCCCCCATATCACCCAAGAAAGAAGAGTTGAAAATAATATCCACCATACAGGAATAATGACGGGATTGCGATAAGATGCAGAAAAGAAGCAAGAAGGAGAAGAAGAGGAGAAAAGAGGGAGGTAAGTAGCCTGTGCCTGGCTGTCTGATAACTTCAGTTCGGACTGTGGGACGGCCCCGGGAAGAGGCGCTGCAGTGTCCCACACGCTCTCTGACGTCACGCGTACAACTGGACATCCATTCGTCCCACATAACATATTCCCACTGTCATATCAAGTCTCACTAGAGATTTTAAAGAATTAGATAGTTCAAAGTGTTTATTTATTTTGAAACAGTTGGTTATTTGTTGGAATGCAATAGGTAATTCTAAGGTATTTTGGGGCTTGGATATTTGCCTACGTTTATGGTGAGCTTTTTTGGATGATGCATTATTTCCTGACAATTACTGTTAATTATTTTAAATCTGTACACTTTTATTAGGCCTACATTGGAATTGGAATTAGCAGGAGTAAGCAGTAAATTGCACGTTTTTCCTGGGACAGAGGAGAATGCACAGAGACAACCCGTCATGACACCTGACACCATGTGAATCAGTTCATCCATCTATTCGAGAACAACAAGGACACCTACTGGAGGAACATTAGAAGTACAATTTTACTGCTTCATGACAGGACAAGAGAGCAGCGCAGTGAGCCACTCGAGACTGGTACCTGATTTTTAGTTTTAGTAAAATGTATCCACAAAGTCTCTGTATTGAATTTGTTCTATTTCATAAATCAAATTAATACAATGTAGGTAGGTTCCTTTCATTGTCTCGGAATTTTGGAGTATAGGGCTCTCATTATATAATTCCAGATAATTCACAGGTTTATTTATGACCTTTTGGTTGCCATATTTGACATCAGCCTGTATTTTTCCAATTAAATATAAAAGTTTATGTCTATGGATGGAATGGAATGCTTACATCATGTATTTTATAGCCTACAGTACATGCATTCTCAAATCCCTGGTCTTTTGCACTTTAAAAGGGCATTTGAATTCATAATGAAATGATTAGATAGGGCTATTCTCTGAGTTCACTGTTTAAAGTGAAAGAGAGATCAGACTACATTGTTCTCGCGAGATACAAGAGTGGAGAATTAACTGATGCTTCTCAACTGTCACTTTGTTTAGATCAAGACAAATAGCTAGCAAGATTTTAGCTGATTAGCTAGAAAGCTAGCCAGTTATGTTTACAACAAAAAACAGAAGAAGTTTGGGACAATTGGTATGTAAAACTCCAGTGTTGACAAATGCAGCCATTTCTTCTACCGTTTCAGATTGCCACCAACGTCTAGTTGGCTAGTCTGACTGAAGTCTGTCTGAGGTCAGTTCAGGACATGGCATGTCGACAACATACTTTCACTCTAATTTGCAACTGCACTGTTAGCTACATACATTGTAGCTATTAACGGTTATCGTGTCAGAGTAGAGCATGAAACTAATCCCGATTGTGGGACCATAACTAGCTACATACAGTACAGTGTGTCACCTGACTCGAGTTAAACTAAACTAGCAAGTGATTTTGTTATCTTGGAGGACAAACCCACAGTTGACCTGACATGGCTAAAGCCTTCCCTTTGGTGTTCGACAAACGAATGTGTGTTTCAGGAAGGCTGGAGCAAAAACCTGCTGGAGGATGGTTGGCTACTCCTGCCCTACCAGCTGTTCAGTCACACATCAATGGAAGTTATGTTTTAATGTGGTATTTCGTACATGATAAACAGCTGGCTGGTATAGTTAACTCTTTATTTCATGCATCCTCCAATACACAACCTGTGTTAAGAAGCCGCACTGCTTCTTAACACAGCACGCATCCAACCCAGAGGCCAGCCGCACCAATGTGTCAGAGGAAACACCGTACACCTGGCAACCTTGGTTAGCGCGCACTGCACCCAGCCCGCCACAGGAGTCACTGGCGATGAGACAAGGATATCCCTACCGGCCAAGCCCTCCCTAACCCGGACGATGCTAGGCCAATTGTGCATCGCCCCACAGACCTCCCGGGTGCAGCCAGTTACAGAGAGAGCCTGGGCGCGTCTCTGATGCCACAGCTGGCGCTGCAGTACAGCACCCTTAACCACTGCGCCACCCGGGAGGCCCTGATATTTACTGTTGGAATGATGGAATGGCATGATACTTTCTTTTGGTCTAAATATGTACTTTAACCCTGGTCCTCTTTTCTCCATACAGAGGAATTGACTCCTTTGATTCTTGCTACCCAGAAACAGTTCAACTTCACACACATCTGTGCAGGAGCTTCTGCTTTTGGGAAGGTGAGTTACTGACTATAACACAACAGTGTTCACATGTCTGCATTTCCCCCATATTATTAATAGCTATATAATGATCAAATCCTTCCTTATCATGGGAAGTTTATTTTATTATGTATCCAGACATGCATGAACTCTATCATCTGTTATCATCTCTGTCATCATTTTTAAACATTATGCTTTAATGCTTCTGAAAGTTGTTTTTCCTTCCAATTTTACCCAGTAAGTGTAGTATTACCCCTCAATTACTACCCAGTAAGTGTAGTATTACCCCTCAATTACTACCCAGTAAGTGTAGTATTACCCCTCAATTACTACCCAGGAAGTGTAGTACTACCCCTCAATTACTACCCAGTAAGTGTAGTATTACCCCTCAATTACTACCCAGTAAGTGTAGTATTACCCCTCAATTACTACCCAGTAAGTGTAGTACTACCCCTCAATTACTACCCAGTAAGTGTAGTACTACCCCTCAATTACTGCCCCAGTAATCTGTCATTCTGCAATAGAACTGTCAACTTGCTGATCTAATGGTATTTCTGTTGAATTAGGGTGCATTAAACAATATCTTATGTATTGTAATCCAACTCATATTGACTGAGGCTCGGTTGTCTGGTCTCGATTTCCCTGAGTAGATGAATGTGTTTTAGATTATGCATCCTAATACTGTCTGGTATCTGATTTAATTTATTTTACTAAAAACATCATCAAAGATGACTTTGAATTCCATTGTCCATCATTGGGCTAAACTTCACACATTTTTGTATTTGAGTCTCCGTAGGCCAAGCTAGTTTTATCCAACTCACAGAGGGCAGTTTGTATCCGTCATGGTACTATAGCATTATTGACCTCATCTACTATAAACTGTTTCTGTAGGGACACATTATTTGTAATAGCTTCAATTTGGTCTTTATTGTACCAAACTTTGGCAAGTCCTTAAAATGTTGAGAAACATTCCCATTTTAAAACAATCAACCTCCCCATCACCTCTGTGTCCTGAGAGATCCACAGGGTGATATGGTTGAATTAAAGAATATCATCTCAATACTGTATTATGCTCAACAGAATCTCCTTCCCAGAGTGTCAGCCAAGCTGGATGTTGTAACTCTCTGACATCATCGAGGTCAAATCTCAAGACACCGTTGTTAGAACCATTTAAGCTGGTGAGATTCCTGTTGTAATATCTTTTATAATTAACAACTATTCCATTGAGGTATAAAATGACCCCAAATATTTTGTAAGCACACTAATTATTATGCATTACAACATAGTTTCTTATCGCTGCAGGCCTGTTCTTAGCACAACCTATAATGCATACGTAAACAGCAGAATAAATGATTAGATAGATTTCAGTATTGGTGTAGTGCTCTGCTAATGGGCTGGGGTCAGGGGTTAAATGGAGATGATTGTTCTATATTCATTAGTAAAGTGATGAGGCTATAGTAGTTCATGTTGTTGTTTCTGACCTCTTAATGACTACAGAGATCCACCCTGGTCATCCCAGCTGTCAGTCTGAAAGCCTAAAAGCCTCCCTGAAGAAGAATAAGCTCAGATCATATTTTGATTGGGCACATTATAATCATAAAATATAGATGGGTCTGATTTAAAATTATCCACTTAAACTTTGGCAAGAGCCTGACTCTTCCTGGTTGGAAATTCGGTGGGGGTTTTTAACCATTTTGCTGCTGCATTTTTGCCAGACAAAGGTCTTACACTTGGATGTTTTGGTGTTGTCAGACAGTCCAATTAGTAATACACAATGCATATGCCAGGACCCAGCCTAGCTTCATACAATGCAAGTTCTTACAATGCAAATAATTACAACGCAAGTCTGTTCTTTCTTGTTTTTAATTATTACTGGGAACATTTGTCATTGTATTTTATAGAATTGCCTGAATTGCATTGCCTGTAAAACACAAAAGCTTTATTAGATCCCCAAATTAAAAAAAACAACATTATCTTATATTGAGGGTTTTTGCTCTGAGAATATATCTCAATATAACTAAGCAAACCCATTGCATGTGGTGTTACTGTACGTGGTGTCTGTACTACAGGTAATGCCCTGGCCACAGTGAAGTGCAATGAGAAAGTCAAGGTGTTCACAGTGAGGGGGACTTCCTTTGAACCTGCTGCTGTGGAGGGAGGCAGTGCTGCTACTGAACAGGGTGCTGTACTCTTCCATTACACTGTTGACAGCAGCGCCACTCAGTAACCTTTCTCTGTCTCTCATCATAACAGTCATGTTTTCAATACCTGATTATGGCTCCCGAGCAGCATATTCAGATTCTAGTGTAAAGAATATAGTGCACATTTAAATTGGCTGTGGGGATGTCAGAATGACTTAAGCAGAGCCTGACCAAGAGCGATTGACCAGAGCTCACTAGTGCCAAAGTGGTAGTGTCCGCAGGTAAGGGCTTAGCTTTACACTGTCTGACTGCTTCAGCCAATGTGTCATTCACATTCCCTGGCCTCTCATTCTGTTAGGTCATTGTGACCAAGCACTTGATTTCTTTGTCCCATTAGGACGAGGGCTGAAGGGCGGTGAGAACATCAAACTGCTGTACGACCTCGCTGACCAAATGGGTGCTGCAGGTATAAATAACCATGTGTGTGTACATCAGAGAGAAGGAGAGAGAATCTTTGAGAGTGAGTGGGTGCATGTGTGAGGGACAGTGGAAAGTGTGAGAGGTCAGTTGTCTGTGTGTAACTGCGTGGTATGATCATGTGTATTAATAACCCGCTGTATGTTGTGAATGCAGTGGGGGCTTCCAGAGCTGCTGTGGATGCTGGCTACGTCCACAATGACATGCAGGTCAGCCAGACTGGCAAGATTGTAGCACCTGTAAGTGATACAACACACACCCTTTTATTGTCTCTGTTATTTCACTGTGTCACAGCAGAAACCAACATACAATATTTCTTAGTGAGCACGTAACTTTAATAATGTAACTTTAATAAATTGTATATGATTGTTTCACTTTTTCAGCATCACACTATCATATTAATTGTTCTGTAAAATTATATTTTAATTGAGGTATTTTGGATTACAAATGTAATTATGTTTGGTCTTGTTGAATGACTTTAATTGAACTGTATGTGCACTTTTGCTGACCTTCATTAGTCTCCAGTGCATTCGGAAAGTATTCAGATCCCTTAACTTTTTTCACATTCTGTTACATTACAGCCTTATTCTAAAATGGATTAAATTGTTTTTTTCCCCCTCATCAATCTATACACAATATCCCAAAATGACAAATCAAAACAGGTGTTTAGACGTTTTTGCAACTGTATATACACTACTGTTCAAAAGTTTGGGGTCACCTAGAAATGTCCATGTTTTTGAAAGAAAAGCACTTTTCTTTTGTCCATTAAAATAACATCAAATTGATCAGAAATACAGTGAAGACATTGTTAATTTTGTAAATTACTATTGTAGCTGGAAACAGCAGATTCTTTAATGGAATATCTACATAGGTGTACAGAGGCCCATTGTCAGCAACCATCACTCCAGATAAAATTTTATTTGTCACATACACATGGTTAGCAGATGTTAATGCGAGTGTAGCGAAATGCTTGTGCTTCTAGTTCCGACAATGCAGTAATAACCAACGAGTAATCTAACCTAACAATTTCACAACAACTACCTTATACACACACGTGTAAAGGATTGAAGAATATGTACATAAAAATATATACATGAGTGATGGTACAGAACGGCATAGGCAAAATGCAGTAGATGGTATCGGGTACAGTATATACATATGACAAGAGTAATGTAGGGTATGTAAACATTATATGAAGTGGCATTGTTTAAAGTGGCTAGTGATAAATTTTTCATACATTTTTACATTATTAAAGTGGCTGGAGTTGAGTCAGTGTGTTGACAGCAGCCACTCAATGTTAGTGGTGGCTGTTTAACAGTCTGATGGCCTTGAGATAGAAGCTGTTTTTCAGTCTCTCGGTCCCTGCTTTGATATACCTGTACTGACCTCGCCTTCTGGATGATAGCGGGGTGAACAGGCAGTGGCTCGGGTGGTTGTTGTCCTTGATGATCTTTATGGCCTTCCTGTGAAATCGGGCGGTGTAGGTGTCCTGGATGGCAGGTAGTTTGCCCCCGGTGATGCGTTGTGCAGACCTCACTACCCTCCGGAGAGCCTTACGGTTGTGGGCGGAGCAGTTGCCGTACCAGGCGGTGATACAGCCCAACAGGATGCTCTCGATTGTGCATCTGTAGAAGTTTGTGAGTGCTTTTGGTGACAAGACAAATTTCTTCAGCCTCCTGAGGTTGAAGAGGCGCTGCTGCGCCTTCTTCACCATGCTGTCTGTGTGGGTGGACCAATTCAGTTTGTCCGTGATGTGTACGCCGAGGAACTTAAAACGTACTACCCTCTCCACTACTGACCCGTCGATGTGGATAGGGGGGTGCTCCCTCTGCTGTTTCCTGAAGTCCACGATCATCTCCTTTGTTTTGTTGATGTTTGGTTGTGAGGTTATTTTTCTGACACCACATTCCTCCCTGTAGGCCGTCTCATCGTTGTTGATAATCAAGCCTACCACTGTAGTGTCGTCTGCAAACTTGATGCTTGAGTTGGAGGCGTGCATGGCCACGCAGTCATGGGTGAACAAGGAGTACAGGAGAGGGCTCAGAACGCACTCTTGTGGGGCCCCAGTGTTGAGGATCAGCGGGGTTGAGATGTTGTTACCAACCCTCACTAACTGGGGGCGGCCCATCAGGAAGTCCAATACCCAGTTGCACAGGGCGGGGTCGAGACCCAGGGTTTCGAGCTTGATGACGAGTTCGGAGGGTAATATGGTGTTAAATGCTGAGCTGTAATCGATGAACAGCATTCTCACATAGGTATTCCTCTTGTCCAGATGGGTTAGGGCAGTGTGCAGTGTGGTTGCGATTGCGTCATCTGTGGACCTATTGGGACGTTAAGGAAATTGGAGTGGGTCTAGGGTGTCGGTTAGGGTGGAGGTGATATGGTCCTTGACTAGTCTCTCAAAGCACTTCATGATGACGGAAGTGAGTGCTAAGGGGCGATAGTCATTTAGCTCAGTTATCTTAGCTTTCTTGGGAACAGGAACAATGGTGGCCCTCTTGAAGCATGTGGGAACAGCAGACTGGGATATGGATTGATTGAATATGTCTGTAAACACACCAGCAGCTGGTCTGCGCATGCTCTGAGGACGCGGCTGGGGATGCCGTCTGGGCCTGCAGCCCTGCGAGGGTTAACATGTTTAAATGTTTTACTCACGTTGGCTGCAGTGAAGGAGAATCCGCAGGTTTTGGTAGCGGGCCATGTCAGTGGCACTGTATTGTTTTCAAAGCGAGCAAAGAAGTTGTTTAGTCCATCTGGGAGCAAGACATCCTGGTCCGTGACGGGGCTGGTTTTCTTTTTGTAATCCGTGATTGACTGTAGACCATGCCACATACCTCTTGTGTCTGAGCCATTGAGTTGTGACTCTACTTTGTCTCTATACTGACGCTTAGCTTGTTTGATTGCCTTGCGGAGGGAATAGCTACACTGTTTGTATTCGGTCATGTGTCCGGTCACCTTGCCCTGATTAAAAGCAGTGGTTTGCGCTTATGGCTCGTTGTGTTAGCTAATCCAAGTTTTTCATTTTAAAAGGCTAATTGATCATTAGAAAACCCTTTTGCAATTATGTTAGCACAGCTGAAAACTGTTGTTCTTATTAAAGAAGCAATAAAACTGGCCTTCTTAAGACTAATTGAGTATCTGGAGCATCAGCATTTGTGGGTTCAGTTACAGGCTCAAAATGCCCAGAAACAAAGAACTTTCTTCTGAAACTCGCCAGTCTATTCTTGATCTGAGAAATGATGTCTATTCCATGCAAGAAATTGCCAAGAAACTGAAGATCTGGTACAACGCTGTGTACTATTGCCTTCACAGAACAGCCCAAACTGGCTCTAACCAGAATAGAAAGAGGAGTGGGAGGCCCCGGTGCACAACTGAGCAAGAGGACACGTACATGAGAGTCTCTAGTTTGAGAAACAGACGCCTCACAAGTCATCAACTGGCAGCTTCATTAAATAGTACCCGCAAAACACCAGTCTCAACTTCAACAGTGAAGAGGCGACTCCTGGATGCTGGCCTTCTAGGCAGAGTTCCTCTGTCCAATGTCTGTGATCTTTTGCCCATCTTAATCTTTTCTTTTTATTGGCCAGTCTGATATATGGCTTTTTCTTTGCAACTCTGCCTCGAAGGCCAGAATCCCGGAGTCACTTCTTCGCTGTTGACGTTGAGACTGGTGTTTAGTGGGTACTATTTAATGAAGCTGCAATGGCGTGATGGTTGCTGATAATGGGCCTCTGTACGCATATTCCATTAAAAATCTGACGTTTCGAGCTACAATAGTAATTTACAACATTAACAATTTCTACACTGTATTTCTGATCAATTGGATGTAATTTTAATAGACAAAAAATTTGTTTTTCTTTCAAAAAACAGAATTTCTAAGTGACCCCAAACTTTTGAATGGTAGTGTATATAAAACATTTTTTTTTAGAAATATCACATTTACTCAGTACTTTGTTGAAGCACCTTTGGCAGCGATTGCAGCGTCGGGTCTTCTCAGGTATGACGCTACAAGCTTGGCACAATTTGCGGAGTTTCTCCCATTCTTCTCTGGAGCAGGTTTTCATCAAGGATCTCTTTTGTACTTTGCTCTGGTCATGTTTCCCTCGATCCTGACTAGTCTCCCAGTCCCTGCTGCTGAAAAATATCCCCACAGCATGATGCTGCCACCACCATGCTTCACCGTAGGGATGGTCAGCCAGATTTCCTCCAGACGTGACGCTTGGAATTCAGGCCAAATAGTTCAATCTTGGTTTCATCAGATCAGAGAATCTTCTTTTTCATGTTCTTAGAGTCTTTAGGTGTCTTTTGGAAAACTCCAAGCAGGCTGTCATGTGCCTTTTACTGAGGAGTGGCTTCAGTCTGGCCACTCTACCATAAAGGCGTGATTGTTAGAGTGCTGCAGATATGGTTGTCCTTCTGGAAAGTTCTCCCATCTCCACAGAGCAACTCTGCAGCTCTGTGAGAGTGACCATCAGATTATTGTCTCCCTTCACCCTTCACCTCCTCTTCTCTCCCGATTGCTCAGTTTGGCCGAGCGGACAGTTCTGGTAAGAGTCTTGGTGGTTACAAACTTCTTCAATTTAAGAATGATGGAAGCATTGTGTTCTTGGGGACCTTCAATGCTGCAGAAATGTTTTGGTATCCTTTCCCAGATCTGTGCCTTGACACAATCCTGTCTTGGAGCTCTACGGACAATTCCTTAAACCTCATGGCTTGTTTTTTTCTCTGACATGCACTTTCAACTGTGGGACCTTATATAGATAGGTGTGTGCCTTTCCAAACATTGTCCAATCAATTGAATGTACCACAGGTGGACTCCAATCAAGTTGTAGAAACATCTCACGGATGATCGATGGAAACATGATGCACCTGAGCTCAATTTCAAGTCTTATAGCAAAGGGTCTGAATACTTAAGTAAGATATTTTATTTTTTAGAAATTTGCAAACATTTCTAAAAACCTGTTTTCACTTTGTCATTATGTGGTATTGTGTGTAGATTGAGGACATTTTATTTATTTATTAAATTTTAGAATAAGTTTAACATAACAAAATGTGGAAAAAGTCAAGGGGTCGGAATACTTTTCGAATGCACTGTATTTTCTCGATCTTGTTGTTCCAAAGATGGCCTATCTGTCTCCTACATTCAATTGTGTGTACAGTGTGTTAGTTAGCACGTGTGTGGATTGGGGTGTGTGTGGAAAGACTCTGTGGAGGCTGTGTATGTTTTGGCAAAGCCAACAAGCCACAAGACAGACCCTTCACAGTAAAGGGAATTAGCCTTAGTCGAGTTGCATATTCCAGTTTTCAGGAATACAGCTATTTTCAACCTAGCTTCCTTTCCCGCAGAAAACCGAATGTGGGAACTCCGCTCAGGCGCTTCTCTTATGCCTGCTACATCAGGTTAAAGGGAATTAATACAAGCAAGCACACAATTGTTATCCGAAACAATACAAACAAAATCACAGAATGTGTGACAATACTCTATTGTGACATTATTTAATTATTTAAAATTGAATAAGCTTAAAAAGGCTAAATTGGTCATTTGGCTCGCGACAGGGATATCCCAGCTGTCATCAGACCCACATTAGGGCCGTCTGAAGCGGCTGTGATGTAGTTAATGGCTGATTTAAGATCCTAAATGATTTACCAGACCCAGTAGGAAGGAGACTTAAGTGCTGTGAGTCCACCCTGCCCCTCAAAATTGACAACTCTGCCAATATTGTTGTTTCCTGTTTACATTGTGTACAATCACAGAAGGCTATGATATGCAACATCCTAAACCAGTAACCATTCATTGCTTGTGTATTGCAATTAATATTCAAATCAAATCAGGTCAATTGAAATATAATTCATGTAATCAAATGTAATATACTATTTACAGTACTATTATATATACAGTACCAGTCAAAAGTTTGGACTAACCTACTCATTTTCTTTATTTTTGCTATTTTCTACATGGTAGAAGACAACAAAACTATGAAATGACACATATGTAATAACCAAAAAAGTGTTAAATAAATCAAAACCTATTTTATATTTGAGATTCTTCAAAGTAGCTGCCCTTTGTCTTGATGGCAGCTTTGCACACTGGCTTTCTCTCAACCAGCTTCATGAGGTAGACACCTGGAATGCATTTCAATTAACAGGTTTGCCTTGTTAAAAGTTAATTTTTGGATTTTCTTTCCTTCTTAATGCATTTGAGCCAATCTGTTGTTTTTATTTTATTTTTTTACCTTTATTTAACCAGGCAAGTCAGTTAAGAACAAATTCTTATTTTCAATGATGGCCTGGAAACAGTGTGTTAACTGCCTGTTCAGGGGGAGAATGACAGATTTGTACCTTGTCAGCTCGGGGGTTTGAACTTGAAACCTACCGGTAACAAGTCCAACGCTCTAACCACTAGGCTACCCTGCCGTCCCAGGATTTTTGACAAGGTAGGGGTGGTATACAGAAGATAGCCCTATTTGGTAAAATACCAAGTCCATATTATGGCAAGAACAGCTCAAATAAGCAAAGAGGAAACCACATTCCATCATTACTTTAAGACATGAAAGTCAGTCAGTGCAGTCACAAAAACCATCAAGCGCTATGATGAAACTGTCTCTCATGAGGACCACCACAGGGAAGGAAGACCCAGAGTTACCTCTGGATAAGGATAAGTTCACTGCACCTCAGATTGCAGCCCAAATAAATACTTCACAGAGTTCAAGTAACAGACACATCTCAACATCAACTGTTCAGAGGAGACTGTGTGAATCAGGCATTCATGGTCGAATTGCTGCAAAGAAACTATTACTAAAGGACACCAATTGGGGCGGCAGGGTAGCCTAGTGGTTAGAGTGTTGGACTAGTAACCGAAAGGTTGCAAGTTTGACTCTCCGAGCTGACAAGGTACAAAACTGTCATTCTACCCCTGAACAGGCAGTTAACCCACTGTTCCTAGGCCGTCATTGAAAATAAGAATTTGTTTTTAACTGACTTGCCTAGTAAAATAAAGGTTAAAAAAATAAGAAGAGACTTGCTTGGGCCAAAATACCTGAACAATGGACATTAGACCGGTGGAAATCTTTCCTTTGGTCTGATGAGTCTAAATTTAAGATTTTTGGTTCCAACCGCCGTGTCTTTGTGAGACGCAGAATAGATGAACGGATGATCTCTGCATGTGTGTTTCTCACCGTGATGCATGGAGGAGGTGGTGTGGGGGTGCTTTGCTGGTGACACTGTCAGTGATTTTATTTAGAATTCAAGGCACACTTCAAATCAAATCAAATCAAATTTATTTGTCACATACACATGGTTAGCAGATGTTAATGCGAGTGTAGCGAAATGCTTGTGCTTCTAGTTCCGACAATGCAGTAATAACCAACAAGTAATCTAACTAACAATTCCTAAACTACTGTCTTATACACAGCATGGCTACCACACCATTCTGCAGCGATATGCCATCCCATCTGGTTTGCACTTAGTCCCACTGTCATTTGTTTTTCAACAGGACAATGACCCAATACACCTCCAGGCTGTGTAAGGGACATTTAACCAAGAAGGAGAGGGATGGAGTGCTGCATCAGATGACCTATCCTCCACAGTCACCTAACCTCAGCCCAACTGAGATGGTTTGGGATGAGTTGGACTGCAGAGTGATGGAAAGGCAGTCAGCAAGTTCTCAGCATTTGTGGGAACTCCTTCAAGACTGTTGGAAAAGCTTTCTAGGTGAAGCTGGTTGAGAGAATGCCAAGCATGTGCAATGCTGTCATCAAGGCAAAGGGTGGCAACTTTGAAGAATCTAAAATATATTTTGATGTATTTAACATTTTTTGGTTACTACATGATTTCATATGTGTTATTTCATAGTTTTGATGTCTTCAGTATTATTCTACAATGTAGAAAATAGCCCTTAATTAAGTAGGTATGTTTGCAATTTTGCCTGGTACTGTATATATTTAAAGTTCTAGGTATATTCCCTACACAGTAAGCAGTGGATGGTATGTCGATCTCCATAATTCCATGACAAGCCTTCAGAAACGCTCCAACCCCCCCAAAATAAATCACATCTTTCCTCATGCCTGTCTGAGAGGGGAACCATGTTGTGGATTTATAATTTATCATTCTTCAGAGGTGATGCAGTATTCACATGATAATTAGGATACATTTTTGATTGCTGCCTGCGGGCATTTCTGCATTGTTGGCTTCAGGAACCTGGGCCATTATGACCTTATTAGTGTAACTGTCAGTGGCCTGTCTTAGTTTACACATGCGTTGTCGTGTATTTTATTATGAACTGCACTCATCAGGATAAAACTTATTAGTGGCTTTTACAAGACGCCGTGTCACTTAAATGAGGAGAGCAACACCTCCGCTTGACTCAATGTATCAGTCAAAACAACGCTGGCAAAATTAATGTTTTCAATTACTGTATTCTTGTTAATTACTTACAAAGACTAAGTATTTTACTTGAAATGGGATATGATAACAATTGATTAAAATAATGACATACAATTGTTTCAGGTTTTGTCATAAGGAACAAAGAAGGAAAGATTTATAATATAAGGCTACTGTTAAGTGAGAGCAGTGTATAGGCATTGGTGGTTTCAGAATGATGCAGGTTGATATAGTCTTTTACTTATAATTTTAGAGGACTTAAGTAAAAATTTCAAGTGATAACTTTTAAAATTTTCTCATTATCTTCAAAAGCTTTGTCACACATAGGCCAACAGTAGAAATATAACAAAAGAAAGACTTCTAATGGGACCACTTTTACCCTTTTTTCATTTGCTTTACAAGGCATTGAATATCATCGATTCTTCTGTCAAACCAGTTATAGGACTCAGTCCTGAGATACCTCCGAGCCAGTCGAACAGTATTTAGTATCGTTAGCCAACCTGTTGTCCTTTGCTGTCTGTTTGCACACAGCAGCATCCCGTGATCACCTGGTTGATTAACTCAGTTGTGTCACAATCTGGCTGTGTGTACAGGAGCTTGTGTTCTCACACCTGAGGGGAGCTGTGCTGTGTGAACCACTGGGTTTCAGCATCACTTTGGGGGATTTTATTAACAGGCCAGCGAGTGCACCAAGTCCCTGCCCTGCTGCCACGGCTCACAGCAGCTGTGGAGAGACCAAACACCAGACAGGCAAGCAGACTGACAGGCAGAAGAGGAGGGAAAAACTGACCAAGCTTGGCAAATCGTCTGGCCATTCTCCTCCTCTCCCTACATATACTTTAAAAACATCCAGTGCTAAATGACCCCACCCCCCCAAGTATAGCAGTTTGTAGTGGAAAACTTTCAAAAAGCTGTTTATACCCAGCTGGGGACCTACTTGGAGGCTAACGGGGAGAAGCTTTTCTATTTTTTATTTTCTCTCTCCCAGTCTGGGGGAAAAAAGGCCTCTGGATTGACAGTGCCTTTCATACTGTATTATCCAGCCTGGCTTTTAACTCCGGGAGAACTGTGTTCACAAATTGATGCTCTGTTCCTCTGGGGCTGCAGCTGAAACATTAAATCCTACTGAAATATTCATATGTGAGTGCATTTAGCTGAAAGCAATTGATGTGCTGCTCCCTGGAGAATGGATGGTAATGTTGCAACCAGGGGCCCAGGCCCCCACACTCTGGCTGTCAGACACCCTAAAGTACCACACTGGTCAAAACCATTGAGATGTATGTTCAGGAATTGACTGCCTATCGGGTCAGAGTATGGTGGAAAGGGTTCCGGGGGATTGGGGCTCAGTTTGTGGTTCTGGTGTTGGTCACTTATGGTCACAGCAACTTGGTTCACCAGACTACTGGTTAGGAGAGCCTATCTCATAAGGCTGTGGTCATAGGGATTCTCTGATGGCCACGCTGTGTATTTCTGTGTGCAAACACACATCATCTTCTCATTTTAAGTTGTTGAAAAGTAATGGTTAAATCAATAGTCTTTACATATCATATTGTGTCCAAACCTTTTCATTCATTTGGTTGAGACTGATTTTTTATTTCAGAATAGATTTTTTTGTTCTCCCTACAATAAACACTGTTTATTAAAACTTGAAAGCTGATTTATTTTATTTATTTATGTATCATGTCTGTGTAGTATTATTGCAAAAATATAAATGTTTTGTTATATGAATTACATTTTTGATATTACATTATTATATACTGACTGGTCATTTTATGTTGTGTTTTGTTTCCAGGAACTCTACATCACAGTGGGCATCTCTGGAGCTATTCAGCACCTGGCTGGGATGAAGAACAGCAAGGTACACCACATCACAGACATCAAACTAAGTAGTCTAAATAAGCTAGTGGTATTATTGTGGTATGGCTGTGTTATTACTTGTGGATAATTCTTCACATTTAAACAAATGTAAAATAGATTCGTTCTACTGATTTTCAAATTTTTTATTTGAGGATGCAAGATATTCCGAGTTTTTCTCGTGCGCCAAACAAAATACAGGATGTGTTTTATACGGCAAGATGTTCAGAGTTTTTCTCGTGCTCCAAACAAAATACAGGATGTGTTTTATACGGCAAGATGTTTTTGAAAATGTAACAATGTTTCCCTAAAGATGTCGTGCTTTTTAAAACATTGTTTTTTGCTGATTCTTGCTGTCGCAAGTCATGCATAAGTACATATAGTTATGGGGCTTGTGCGTCTGATTGCTAAATTAACTGTGGTGTCTATTATTTGATTAAATTCTTCTGAACTCTTTGTGATGTAGCGCCTTGTCACCAGGAGAGTGATAAATACGTGTCACCCTCATGTTGATCACAATTTCATGTAGCTAAGCTTATTCTACCGCCTTTTATGGAATTTGCACTAGTGATGGATTAAAAAGTAAAGACATACATACAGTAAAACAATGGGGATACTGATTAAATGTCATATTGATTTCAAATAAATTGTATTAATGTAAAAACATGTATTAATTAATAAAAAACATTTACAACTCTTTGAAACTGACTGACTCATTTTGAAGATAAAAAAACAATAATTTGATATCTTCAAGTTATGTGAAAGTATAAAGATCACCCATTCCAATAATCAGTCCAGTTAACACTGTTACTGTATAGGCTGATTTGAAAAAGCCAAAATGGGTGTGATACAACTGCACCAATTTACCTAATTAATAGTATTACAGCAATTCACTCTTTCATACTGTCTATATATGAGGAGGATTTGAATGAACTTGGTCAAAGTACTTTTTCTTATTTGTATTCCTCTTTTCGCTGTAGTTGACCCACTTTTACAACAAGTGGAGGGCAGAATACGTCTGTCCCTGGAAGAGAACTGTTTTATGTAAATGTAAAATGGAGAAACTCTTTTGTAGCCATGACAACAGTCTCCTGAGTGGATTTCTTCCACCAAGGCAAGCTATCTGCTCCGGGATCCCGTGCACTTAAGAAGTGTGTTTTAAAAGGGAACCTGAAGAAGCTTTTTAAAGAATGATGTATAATTTATTTGTATTTTCTCTCTCTTGCTTCAGAGCTTCTTAAGAGGAGAGTAGAGTGTGTGGGATGTGTTCTGAATGTGTCAGACCACAGTATTATATACTATTATGCAGCCATAGTCCCATATCTATTTGTTTTGTATGAGATTTACTCTGCTTCTACGTATATCCAGCCACTTGATGTCACGGAGCTGTTTTCAAAATCACTTTTAAAAAAAACAACACATTCATAAGTGACATCAATTAAGTGCAGCTAATTTGGGTTTGTATGTTTGCTGCTTTAACAAGCTATGCAATATGTCATGAAAGCATAGTGTGTGTATATAACACGTGAGAGAGCAGTAAGGGATGGGAATACAACTTTATTTAATTTAGTTTTTTGTATTTTGTATTTTTACTTTATTTTGATTCTTATCATAGTGACTGATATTGTCCTAATGCCGGATGCTAACTCACTGCTTTAGGATGTGGATCATCAGTTTACATAGCAATGTATCTTTGTATTTTATGATTTAAGTGTTTGGTTTAGCCTCCATTAAAATTCTGAGGCAATCCATGTACAGTATGCATACCGCTTTGCATTTTCATTCAGAGGACAGGTTAGTACATGTACTGAGACGAACTGTGACACGTGTTTTTGTGTTTCATTTCTAGATCCAGAGGCACCTATTTTCCAGGTAGCTGACTATGGTTTGGCGGAGGATCTCTTCAAGGTAAGACTGTCAATGATGACACGATTAGATATTGTGATATTAAAGGTGTGAAATGAATCCCTATATGGAGGTAGATATTTAGTTCATCTTAAGGAGGTGGACCTAGATCTTCAGCATTGGCTAAATGAAGTATTGTACACCACACCCTGTATAGGTTTAGTAAAGTGCTATGAGTGTTATCCAAGACAACACTGATACACTGGGTTTAACCTGTATGGTGCCCAGTATTTCTAATTCATGACAGCATTTAAAGAGTCAGTGTTCATGTACTTGAGATCTGCTTAGTCCTGATGGGTAAATTGTGGTGAGGAGTCTTGAGGGAAATATCCATCACACCCTCATGCCATCGTTACAGATGCCTGTCACACCCTGTCCATCTCTCCTTTAAGAGTCATTCTTCTAGTACCCTCAGGAGGATTTAAAATAGGTTTATTAATATGATGTGTATTTGTTATATTAATAATATGGACCTTATTCTACCAAAAGTGGTTTCCTGATAAAAGCAAACATAATATTGGTTTTGGTTGAATTAGGTCCTTAATTAGCTATAAATTATTATAAACTGGGTGGTTCAAGCCCTGAATGCTGATTAGCTGACAGCCATGGTATATCAGACAGTATACTACGGGTATGAAAAAAAACATGTATTTTTAGTACTCTAATTACGTTGGTAACCAGTTTTATAATAGCAGTAAGGCACCTCAGGGGTTTGTGGTATATGGCCAATACACCACCGCTAAGGGCTGTATCCAGGCACTCCACATTGTGTCGTGCATAAGAACATCTCTTAGCCATGGTATATTGGCCATATACCACACCCCCCGTGGCTTGTTGCTTAAGTATACCATAGCAAAACATATTTGAAAAAACGCAAGAAAGAGGTGATATCTCAGATATCCTCCTCAGTTAATGACGCTGTAATAAGACACATCAACGACTGATCGACTAATGTTAATGCATTAAAACTGACTCCCTCTGAGCCTTTATTCAAACATTTAAATTATTAAGGGAAATGTCTAATGGTCACTGTTAATTCACTCTTCTTCTTCTCTGATTGTGACATTGAGACACTTCCTGGTTCACTAGAGACCTCCCGCAAGCCATTTCCTGTCTGATCAGAGGCCCAGGCTGTCAGTTAGTTGCTCATTAAAAGTATTCCTGTGATAATGACATTGTAAAAGCATTTTGTGACAACTGCTTAGGTACAAGGGGCTCTATAAATGAGTTTGATTGATAAAATTAATTGAATAGTTAGGTTTATCATTATAAATCATTAAAAGACACCTTCCATTTGCCGTTCAGTCTTAAATAATGGGGATTCATTAGCTTGGTGGTGTAGCCATCTATTTGACCTGTTTTAAAGGCAATGTTAATGTCTGGTTTTCCCTCTCATACATTTGCATGTTATTCAGTTGTTTAATCTCAGAAAGCAAAACTTCTAGAGACCTTGTGGCTTACTGAGTTGTGCCTTGTTCAGTTACAATCCGTTAACTAGGTTTCTGGGATTAGCCTAAAATAACACTGAGTGAAATCATGTTTAAATGAATATGCAGTTGAGTTCTTACTCTCTCCGACTGTAAACATTTCTCTGTTGAGTGCCTGAATCCAAACCTGGTAAATCAGTTATTGTGATTGATAGAATAGGAACCATTTGGAACTGTATATTACTCCACCTAATGAAAAAACAGATGTACTGAATTATTGAACTCGTGAATGTATCAGTGGATAGTTCATGAGAGGACCTCCTGCTCAGAGAGTAACTTCCACTCCTCAACCTTAACAGGAACTAATACCATCTGATAGTTAAACTAAGGGGACTGCCTGGTGTTGGCTTTCATATTGATTCTGTGTTCCTCTTCACCTATTCACTCCTAATTGACATGCTCAGGTAACTTTGGCAGGGCTCAACGCCACAGGGTTCCAGGCAGCACTTCTACCCTCTAGTTTAGGTATAAATACGGAGGTGGCAGATCCAGATCCAGTGCCCAAGCTTTGCCACACTCTTCAAGAGGGACCCTTTGTGAGAATTGAAAGCCTTGTGGCTTTTTCCATTTGTTTGGCTCATCATTTATTAACCAGTGTCGTTGCGTGTGATCGGCCGGTGTTGGTGACTAGGTGTTTAAGTTAGTAATATTCTGCTGAAGTGATGGGTAAGTAGAGATAATAATAACAGGCAGGTCCAGAACTGTGACAATAGTTCTCATCTTACCTGTGTTTACATACACTCTGATTTCAGATAGCAGTCAAAGACAATGGATGTGTCATTTGTCGTTGTTGCCAATGAAACTGTCAGAGGTATGAGAACTGTTTGGACTTGTAGGCTGTTGCTGAGATGACTGCAGCATTGAAGAAGTGATCACCGTCATGATCCAACCAAGATCCTATAATACTCCAAAATCTGAAGATGAAACATTAACCAATTATAAGCTGCCAGTTTTAACTACCCAAAAGAAAATCCTGCCTTAAAAATGCATTTCATGCTTCTTGTGCATTTTGAAATAGGTGCTTAAAATGTCTAGATCTAATACATATTTTATTGTGATATATTTTTCATGAATAATAAAGCTAGTAGATATGCTACAATGTCTCACAACTTGTTAATTTCAATTTGTTTTTGTTGCTGGACTAGTGTTATATACCGGTTACTGGACTAGTGTTATATATCACAGTGGATAATAGTGTTATATATCTCGGTGGATAATGGTGTTATATACACGGTGGATAATAGTGTTATATATCGCGGTGGATAATGGAAAGCCACAGTATCAGGATAATAGTGTTATATATCACGGTGGATAATAGTGTTATATATCACAGTTGATAATAGTGTTATATATCTCGGTGGATAATGGTGTTATATATCACGGTGGATAATGGTGTTATATATCACGGTGGATAATGGAAAGCCACAGTATCAGGATAATAGTGTTATATATCACGGTGGATAATAGTGTTTTATATCACAGTGGATAATAGTGTTATATATCTCGGGGGATAATGGTGTTATATATCACGGTGGATAATAGTGTTATATATCACAGTGGATAATAGTGTTATATATCTCGGTGGATAATGGTGTTATATATCACGGTGGATAATAGTGTTATATATCACGGTGGATAATAGTGTTATATATCACGGTGGATAAAGGTGTTATATATCACGGTGGATAATAGTGTTATATATCACAGTGGATAATAGTGTTATATATCTCGGTGGATAATGGTGTTATATATCACGGTGGATAATAGTGTTATATATCACGGTGGATAATAGTGTTATATATCACGGTGGATAATGGTGTTATATATCTTGGTGGATAATAGTGTTATATATCATGGTGGATAATGGAAAGCTACAGTATCAGGATAATAGTGTTATATATCACGGTGGATAATGGTGTTAGATATCATGGTGAATAATGGAAAGCCACAGTATCAGGATAATGGTGTTATATATCACGGTGGATAATGGAAAGCTACAGTATGAGGATAATAGTGTTATATATCACGGTGGATAATGGTGTTATATATCTAGGGGGATAATAGTGTTATATATCTCGGTGGATAATGGAAAGCTACAGTATCAGGATAATAGTGTTATATATCACGGTGGATAATGGAAAGCCACAGTATCAGGATAATAGTGTTATATATCACGGTGGATAATGGAAAGCTACAGTATCAGGATAATAGTGTTATATATCACGGTGGATAATGGTGTTATATATCACGGTGGATAATAGTGTTATATATCACGGTGGATAATGGAAAGCTACAGTATCAGGATAATAGTGTTATATATCACGGTGGATAATGGTGTTATATATCTTGGTGGATTATTATAGTGTTATATATCATGGTGGATAATGGAAAGCTACAGTATCAGGATAATAGTGTTATATATCACGGTGGATAATGGAAAGCTACAGTATCAGGATAATAGTGTTATATATCACGGTGGATAATGGAAAGCTACAGTATCAGGATAATAGTGTTATATATCACGGTGGATAATAGTGTTATATATCACGGTGGATAATAGTGTTATATATCACGGTGGATAATAGTGTTATATATCACAGTTGATAATAGTGTTATATATCTCGGTGGATAATGGTGTTATATATCACGGTGGATAATGGTGTTATATATCACGGTGGATAATGGAAAGCCACAGTATCAGGATAATAGTGTTATATATCGCGGTGGATAATGGAAAGCCACAGTATCAGGATAATAGTGTTATATATCACGGTGGATAATGGAAAGCTACAGTATCAGGATAATAGTGTTATATATCACGGTGGATAATAGTGTTATATATCACAGTTGATAATAGTGTTATATATCTCGGTGGATAATGGTGTTATATATCACGGTGGATAATGGTGTTATATATCACGGTGGATAATGGAAAGCCACAGTATCAGGATAATAGTGTTATATATCACGGTGGATAATAGTGTTATATATCACAGTGGATAATAGTGTTATATATCTCGGGGGATAATGGTGTTATATATCACGGTGGATAATAGTGTTATATATCACAGTGGATAATAGTGTTATATATCTCGGTGGATAATGGTGTTATATATCACGGTGGATAATAGTGTTATATATCACGGTGGATAATAGTGTTATATATCACGGTGGATAATGGTGTTATATATCACGGTGGATAATAGTGTTATATATCACAGTGGATAATAGTGTTATATATCTCGGTGGATAATGGTGTTATATATCACGGTGGATAATAGTGTTATATATCACGGTGGATAATAGTGTTATATATCACGGTGGATAATGGTGTTATATATCTTGGTGGATAATAGTGTTATATATCATGGTGGATAATGGAAAGCTACAGTATCAGGATAATAGTGTTATATATCACGGTGGATAATGGTGTTAGATATCATGGTGAATAATGGAAAGCCACAGTATCAGGATAATGGTGTTATATATCACGGTGGATAATGGTGTTATATATCACGGTGGATAATGGAAAGCCACAGTATCAGGATAATAGTGTTATATATCACAGTGGATAATAGTGTTATATATCACAGTGGATAATAGTGTTATATATCTCGGGGGATAATGGTGTTATATATCACGGTGGATAATAGTGTTATATATCACAGTGGATAATAGTGTTATATATCTCGGTGGATAATATTGTTATATATCACGGTGGATAATAGTGTTATATATCACGGTGGATAATGGTGTTATATATCACGGTGGATAATAGTGTTATATATCACAGTGGATAATAGTGTTATATATCTCGTGGATAATGGTGTTATATATCACGGTGGATAATAGTGTTATATATCACGGTGGATAATAGTGGATAATATATATCACGGTGGATAATGGTGTTATATATCTTGGTGGATAATAGTGTTATATATCATGGTGGATAATGGAAAGCTACAGTATCAGGATAATAGTGTTATATATCACGGTGGATAATGGTGTTAGATATCATGGTGAATAATGGAAAGCCACAGTATCAGGATAATGGTGTTATATATCACGGTGGATAATGGTGTTATATATCACGGTGGATAATAGTGTTATATATCACGGTGGATAATAGTGTTATATATCATGGTGGATAATGGAAAGCCACAGTATCAGGATAATGGTGTTATATATCACGGTGGATAATGGTGTTATATATCACGGTGGATAATAGTGTTATATATCACGGTGGATAATAGTGTTATATATCATGGTGGATAATGGAAAGCCACAGTATCAGGATAATGGTGTTATATATCACGGTGGATAATGGTGTTATATATCACGGTGGATAATAGTGTTATATCATGGATAATAGTGTTATATATCACAGTGGATAATAGTGTTATATATCATGGTGGATAATGGAAAGCTACAGTATCAGGATAATAGTGTTATATATCACGGTGGATAATGGAAAACTACAGTATCAGGATAATAGTGTTATATATCACGGTGGATAATAGTGTTATATATCACGGTGGATAATAGTGTTATATATCACGGTGGATAATAGTGTTATATATCATGGTGGATAATGGAAAGCTACAGTATCAGGATAATAGTGTTATATATCACGGTGGATAATGGTGTTAGATATCATGGTGGATAATGGAAAGCCACAGTATCAGGATAATGGTGTTATATATCACGGTGGATAATGGTGTTATATATCACGGTGGATAATAGTGTTATATATCACGGTGGATAATAGTGTTATATATCATGGTGGATAATGGAAAGCCACAGTATCAGGATAATGGTGTTATACATCACGGTGGATAATGGTGTTATATATCACGGTGGATAATAGTGTTATATATCACGGTGGATAATAGTGTTATATATCATGGTGGATAATGGAAAGCCACAGTATCAGGATAATGGTGTTATATATCACGGTGGATAATGGTGTTATATATCACGGTGGATAATAGTGTTATATCAGGGTGGATAATAGTGTTATATATCACAGTGGATAATAGTGTTATATATCATGGTGGATAATGGAAAGCTACAGTATCAGGATAATAGTGTTATATATCACGGTGGATAATGGAAAACTACAGTTTCAGGATAATAGTGTTATATATCACGGTGGATAATAGCGTTATATATCACGGTGGATAATAGTGTTATATATCACGGTGGATAATAGTGTTATATATCACGGTGGATAATAGTGTTATATATCACGGTGGATAATAGTGTTATATCACGGTGGATAATAGTGTTATATATCACGGTGGATAATAGTGTTATATATCTTGGTGGATAATAGTGTTATATATCTTGGTGGATAATAGTGTTATATATCTTGGTGGATAATAGTGTTATATATCTTGGTGGATAATAGTGTTATATATCACGGTGGATAATGGTGTTATATATCTTGGTGGATAATAGTGTTATATATCACGGTGGATAATAGTGTTATATATCTTGGTGGATAATAGTGTTATATATCTTGGTGGATAATAGTGTTATATATCTTGGTGGATAATAGTGTTATATATCTTGGTGGATAATAGTGTTATATATCACGGTGGATAATGGTGTTATATATCTTGGTGGATAATTGTGTTATATATCACGGTGGATAATGGAAAGCTACAGTATGAGGATAATAGTGTTATATATCACGGTGGATAATGGTGTTATATATCTAGGGGGATAATACTGTTATATATCTCGGTGGATAATGGAAAGCTACAGTATCAGGATAATAGTGTTATATATCACGGTGGATAATGGTGTTATATATCACGTTGGATAATAGTGTTATATATCACGGTGGATAATGGAAAGCTACAGTATCAGGATAATAGTGTTATATATCACGGTGGATAATGGTGTTATATATCTTGGTGGATTATTATAGTGTTATATATCATGGTGGATAATGGAAAACTACAGTTTCAGGATAATAGTGTTATATATCACGGTGGATAATAGTGTTATATATCACGGTGGATAATAGTGTTATATATCACGGTGGATAATAGTGTTATATATCACGGTGGATAATAGTGTTATATATCACGGTGGATAATAGTGTTATATCACGGTGGATAATAGTGTTATATATCACGGTGGATAATAGTGTTATATATCTTGGTGGATAATAGTGTTATATATCTTGGTGGATAATAGTGTTATATATCTTGGTGGATAATAGTGTTATATATCACGGTGGATAATGGTGTTATATATCTTGGTGGATAATAGTGTTATATATCACGGTGGATAATAGTGTTATATATCTTGGTGGATAATAGTGTTATATATCTTGGTGGATAATAGTGTTATATATCTTGGTGGATAATAGTGTTATATATCTTGGTGGATAATAGTGTTATATATCACGGTGGATAATGGTGTTATATATCTTGGTGGATAATTGTGTTATATATCACGGTGGATAATGGAAAGCTACAGTATCAGGATAATAGTGTTATATATCACGGTGGATAATAGTGTTATATATCTTGGTGGATAATAGTGTTATATATCACGGTGGATAGTGTAAAGCTACAGTATCAGGATAATAGTGTTATATATCACGGTGGATAATGGAAAGCTACAGTATCAGGATAATAGTGTTATATATCACGGTGGATAATGGAAAGCTACAGTATCAGGATAATAGTGTTATATATCACGGTGGATAATAGTGTTATATATCACAGTTGATAATAGTGTTATATATCTCGGTGGATAATGGTGTTATATATCACGGTGGATAATGGAAAGCCACAGTATCAGGATAATAGTGTTATATATCACGGTGGATAATAGTGTTATATATCACAGTGGATAATAGTGTTATATATCTCGGGGGATAATGGTGTTATATATCACGGTGGATAATAGTGTTATATATCACAGTGGATAATAGTGTTATATATCTCGGTGGATAATGGTGTTATATATCACGGTGGATAATAGTGTTATATATCACGGTGGATAATAGTGTTATATATCACGGTGGATAATAGTGTTATATATCACAGTGGATAATAGTGTTATATATCTCGGTGGATAATGGTGTTATATATCACGGTGGATAATAGTGTTATATATCACGGTGGATAATAGTGTTATATATCACGGTGGATAATGTTGTTATATATCTTGGTGGATAATAGTGTTATATATCATGGTGGATAATGGAAAGCTACAGTATCAGGATAATAGTGTTATATATCACGGTGGATAATGGTGTTAGATATCATGGTGAATAATGGAAAGCCACAGTATCAGGATAATGGTGTTATATATCACGGTGGATAATGGTGTTATATATCACGGTGGATAATAGTGTTATATATCACGGTGGATAATAGTGTTATATATCATGGTGGATAATGGAAAGCCACAGTATCAGGATAATGGTGTTATATATCACGGTGGATAATGGTGTTATATATCACGGTGGATAATAGTGTTATATATCACGGTGGATAATAGTGTTATATATCATGGTGGATAATGGAAAGCCACAGTATCAGGATAATGGTGTTATATATCACGGTGGATAATGGTGTTATATATCACGGTGGATAATGGAAAGCTACAGTATCAGGATAATAGTGTTATATATCACGGTGGATAATGGAAAACTACAGTATCAGGATAATAGTGTTATATATCACGGTGGATAAAAGTGTTATATATCACGGTGGATAATAGTGTTATATATCACGGTGGATAATAGTGTTATATATCATGGTGGATAATGGAAAGCTACAGTATCAGGATAATAGTGTTATATATCACGGTGGATAATGGTGTTAGATATCATGGTGGATAATGGAAAGCCACAGTATCAGGATAATGGTGTTATATATCACGGTGGATAATGGTGTTATATATCACGGTGGATAATAGTGTTATATATCACGGTGGATAATAGTGTTATATATCATGGTGGATAATGGAAAGCAACAGTATCAGGATAATGGTGTTATATATCACGGTGGATAATGGTGTTATATATCACGGTGGATAATAGTGTTATATATCACGGTGGATAATAGTGTTATATATCATGGTGGATAATGGAAAGCCACAGTATCAGGATAATGGTGTTATATATCACGGTGGATAATAGTGTTATATCACGGTGGATAATAGTGTTATATATCACAGTGGATAATAGTGTTATATATCATGGTGGATAATGGAAAGCTACAGTATCAGGATAATAGTGTTATATATCACGGTGGATAATGGAAAACTACAGTTTCAGGATAATAGTGTTATATATCACGGTGGATAATAGTGTTATATATCACGGTGGATAATAGTGTTATATATCACGGTGGATAATAGTGTTATATATCACGGTGGATAATAGTGTTATATATCACGGTGGATAATAGTGTTATATCACGGTGGATAATAGTGTTATATATCACGGTGGATAATAGTGTTATATATCTTGGTGGATAATAGTGTTATATATCTTGGTGGATAATAGTGTTATATATCTTGGTGGATAATAGTGTTATATATCACGGTGGATAATGGTGTTATATATCTTGGTGGATAATAGTGTTATATATCACGGTGGATAATAGTGTTATATATCTTGGTGGATAATAGTGTTATATATCTTGGTGGATAATAGTGTTATATATCTTGGTGGATAATAGTGTTATATATCTTGGTGGATAATAGTGTTATATATCACGGTGGATAATGGTGTTATATATCTTGGTGGATAATTGTGTTATATATCACGGTGGATAATGGAAAGCTACAGTATGAGGATAATAGTGTTATATATCACGGTGGATAATGGTGTTATATATCTAGGGGGATAATAGTGTTATATATCTCGGTGGATAATGGAAAGCTACAGTATCAGGATAATAGTGTTATATATCACGGTGGATAATGGAAAGCCACAGTATCAGGATAATAGTGTTATATATCACGGTGGATAATGGAAAGCTACAGTATCAGGATAATAGTGTTATATATCACGGTGGATGATGGTGTTATATATCACGGTGGATAATAGTGTTATATATCACGGTGGATAATGGAAAGCTACAGTATCAGGATAATAGTGTTATATATCACGGTGGATAATGGTGTTATATATCTTGGTGGATTATTATAGTGTTATATATCATGGTGGATAATGGAAAGCTACAGTATTAGGATAATAGTGTTATATATCACAGTGGATAATGGTGTTATATATCACGGTGGATAATAGTGTTATATATCACGGTTGGATAATGGAAAGCTACAGTATCAGGATAATAGTGTTATATATCACGGTGGATAATGGTGTTATATATCTTGGTGGATAATAGTGGTATATATCACGGTGGATAATGGAAAGCTACAGTATCAGGATAATTGTGTTATATATCACGGTGGATAATGGAAAGCTACAGTATCAGGATAATAGTGTTATATATCACGGTGGATAATGGAAAGCTACAGTATCAGGATAATAGTGTTATATATCACGGTGGATAATAGTGTTATATCACGGTGGATAATAGTGTTATATATCACAGTGGATAATAGTGTTATATATCATGGTGGATAATGGAAAGCTACAGTATCAGGATAATAGTGTTATATATCACGGTGGATAATGGAAAACTACAGTTTCAGGATAATAGTGTTATATATCACGGTGGATAATAGTGTTATATATCACGGTGGATAATAGTGTTATATATCACGGTGGATAATAGTGTTATATATCATGGTGGATAATGGAAAGCCACAGTATCAGGATAATGGTGTTATATATCACGGTGGATAATAGTGTTATATCACGGTGGATAATAGTGTTATATATCACAGTGGATAATAGTGTTATATATCATGGTGGATAATGGAAAGCTACAGTATCAGGATAATAGTGTTATATATCACGGTGGATAATGGAAAACTACAGTTTCAGGATAATAGTGTTATATATCACGGTGGATAATAGTGTTATATATCACGGTGGATAATAGTGTTATATATCACGGTGGATAATAGTGTTATATATCACGGTGGATAATAGTGTTATATATCACGGTGGATAATAGTGTTATATCACGGTGGATAATAGTGTTATATATCACGGTGGATAATAGTGTTATATATCTTGGTGGATAATAGTGTTATATATCTTGGTGGATAATAGTGTTATATATCTTGGTGGATAATAGTGTTATATATCACGGTGGATAATGGTGTTATATATCTTGGTGGATAATAGTGTTATATATCACGGTGGATAATAGTGTTATATATCTTGGTGGATAATAGTGTTATATATCTTGGTGGATAATAGTGTTATATATCTTGGTGGATAATAGTGTTATATATCTTGGTGGATAATAGTGTTATATATCACGGTGGATAATGGTGTTATATATCTTGGTGGATAATTGTGTTATATATCACGGTGGATAATGGAAAGCTACAGTATGAGGATAATAGTGTTATATATCACGGTGGATAATGGTGTTATATATCTAGGGGGATAATAGTGTTATATATCTCGGTGGATAATGGAAAGCTACAGTATCAGGATAATAGTGTTATATATCACGGTGGATAATGGAAAGCCACAGTATCAGGATAATAGTGTTATATATCACGGTGGATAATGGAAAGCTACAGTATCAGGATAATAGTGTTATATATCACAGTGGATGATGGTGTTATATATCACGGTGGATAATAGTGTTATATATCACGGTGGATAATGGAAAGCTACAGTATCAGGATAATAGTGTTATATATCACGGTGGATAATGGTGTTATATATCTTGGTGGATTATTATAGTGTTATATATCATGGTGGATAATGGAAAGCTACAGTATCAGGATAATAGTGTTATATATCACGGTGGATAATGGTGTTATATATCACGGTGGATAATAGTGTTATATATCACGGTTGGATAATGGAAAGCTACAGTATCAGGATAATAGTGTTATATATCACGGTGGATAATGGTGTTATATATCTTGGTGGATAATAGTGGTATATATCACGGTGGATAATGGAAAGCTACAGTATCAGGATAATTGTGTTATATATCACGGTGGATAATGGAAAGCTACAGTATCAGGATAATAGTGTTATATATCACGGTGGATAATGGAAAGCTACAGTATCAGGATAATAGTGTTATATATCACGGTGGATAATAGTGTTATATATCTTGGTGGATAATAGTGTTATATATCATGGTGGATAATGGAAAGCTACAGTATCATGATAATAGTGTTATATATCACGGTGGATAATGGTGTTAGATATCATGGTGAATAATGGAAAGCCACAGTATCAGGATAATGGTGTTATATATCACGGTGGATAATGGTGTTATATATCACGGTGGATAATAGTGTTATATATCACGGTGGATAATAGTGTTATATATCATGGTGGATAATGGAAAGCCACAGTATCAGGATAATGGTGTTATATATCACGGTGGATAATGGTGTTATATATCACGGTGGATAATAGTGTTATATATCAAGGTGGATAATAGTGTTATATATCATGGTGGATAATGGAAAGCCACAGTATCAGGATAATGGTGTTATATATCACGGTGGATAATGGTGTTATATATCACGGTGGATAATAGTGTTATATCACGGTGGATAATAGTGTTATATATCACAGTGGATAATAGTGTTATATATCATGGTGGATAATGGAAAGCTACAGTATCAGGATAATAGTGTTATATATCACGGTGGATAATGGAAAACTACAGTATCAGGATAATAGTGTTATATATCATGGTGGATAATAGTGTTATATATCACGGTGGATAATGGTGTTAGATATCATGGTGGATAATGGAAAGCCACAGTATCAGGATAATGGTGTTATATATCACGATGGATAATGGTGTTATATATCACGGTGGATAATAGTGTTATATATCACGGTGGATAATGGTGTTAGATATCATGGTGGATAATGGAAAGCCACAGTATCAGGATAATGGTGTTATATATCACGGTGGATAATGGTGTTATATATCACGGTGGATAATAGTGTTATATATCACGGTGGATAATAGTGTTATATATCATGGTGGATAATGGAAAACTACAGTATCAGGATAATAGTGTTATATATCACGGTGGATAATGGTGTTATATATCACGGTGGATAATAGTGTTATATATCACGGTGGATAATAGTGTTATATATCATGGTGGATAATGGAAAGCCACAGTATCAGGATAATGGTGTTATATATCACGGTGGATAATGGTGTTATATATCACGGTGGATAATAGTGTTATATATCAAGGTGGATAATAGTGTTATATATCATGGTGGATAATGGAAAGCCACAGTATCAGGATAATGGTGTTATATATCACGGTGGATAATGGTGTTATATATCACGGTGGATAATAGTGTTATATCACGGTGGATAATAGTGTTATATATCACAGTGGATAATAGTGTTATATATCATGGTGGATAATGGAAAGCTACAGTATCAGGATAATAGTGTTATATATCACGGTGGATAATGGAAAACTACAGTATCAGGATGATAGTGTTATATATCACGGTGGATAATAGTGTTATATATCACGGTGGATAATAGTGTTATATATCACGGTGGATAATAGTGTTATATCACGGTGGATAATAGTGTTATATATCACGGTGGATAATAGTGTTATATATCACGGTGGATAATAGTGTTATATATTATGGTGGATAATGGAAAGCCACAGTATCAGGATAATGGTGTTATATAGCACGGTGGATAATGGTGTTATATATCACGGTGGATAATAGTGTTATATCACGGTGGATAATAGTGTTATATATCACAGTGGAAAATAGTGTTATATATCATGGTGGATAATGGAAAGCTACAGTATCAGGATAATAGTGTTATATATCACGGTGGATAATGGAAAACTACAGTTTCAGGATAATAGTGTTATATATCACGGTGGATAATAGTGTTATATATCACGGTGGATAATAGTGTTATATATCACGGTGGATAATAGTGTTATATATCACGGTGGATAATAGTGTTATATCACGGTGGATAATAGTGTTATATATCACGGTGGATAATAGTGTTATATATCTTGGTGGATAATAGTGTTATATATCACGGTGGATAATAGTGTTATATATCATGTTGGATAATGGAAAGCTACAGTATCAGGATAATAGTGTTATATATCACGGTGGATAATGGTGTTAGATATCATGGTGGATAATGGAAAGCCACAGTATCAGGATAATGGTGTTATATATCACGGTGGATAATGGTGTTATATATCACGGTGGATAATAGTGTTATATATCTTGGTGGATAATAGTGTTATATATCATGGTGGATAATGGAAAGCTACAGTATCAGGATAATAGTGTTATATATCACGGTGGATAATGGTTTTAGATATCATGGTGAATAATGGAAAGCCACAGTATCAGGATAATGGTGTTATATATCACGGTGGATAATGGTGTTATATATCACGGTGGATAATAGTGTTATATATCAAGGTGGATAATAGTGTTATATATCATGGTGGATAATGGAAAGCCACAGTATCAGGATAATGGTGTTATATATCACGGTGGATAATGGTGTTATATATCACGGTGGATAATAGTGTTATATCACGGTGGATAATAGTGTTATATATCACAGTGGATAATAGTGTTATATATCATGGTGGATAATGGAAAGCTACAGTATCAGGATAATAGTGTTATATATCACGGTGGATAATGGAAAACTACAGTATCAGGATAATAGTGTTATATATCATGGTGGATAATAGTGTTATATATCACGGTGGATAATGGTGTTAGATATCATGGTGGATAATGGAAAGCCACAGTATCAGGATAATGGTGTTATATATCACGGTAATGGTGTTATATATCACGGTGGATAATAGTGTTATATATCACGGTGGATAATAGTGTTATATATCATGGTGGATAATGGAAAACTACAGTATCAGGATAATAGTGTTATATATCACGGTGGATAATGGTGTTATATATCACGGTGGATAATAGTGTTATATATCACGGTGGATAATAGTGTTATATATCATGGTGGATAATGGAAAGCCACAGTATCAGGATAATGGTGTTATATATCACGGTGGATAATGGTGTTATATATCACGGTGGATAATAGTGTTATATATCAAGGTGGATAATAGTGTTATATATCATGGTGGATAATGGAAAGCCACAGTATCAGGATAATGGTGTTATATATCACGGTGGATAATGGTGTTATATATCACGGTGGATAATAGTGTTATATCACGGTGGATAATAGTGTTATATATCACAGTGGATAATAGTGTTATATATCATGGTGGATAATGGAAAGCTACAGTATCAGGATAATAGTGTTATATATCACGGTGGATAATGGAAAACTACAGTATCAGGATGATAGTGTTATATATCACGGTGGATAATAGTGTTATATATCACGGTGGATAATAGTGTTATATATCACGGTGGATAATAGTGTTATATCACGGTGGATAATAGTGTTATATATCACGGTGGATAATAGTGTTATATATCACGGTGGATAATAGTGTTATATATTATGGTGGATAATGGAAAGCCACAGTATCAGGATAATGGTGTTATATAGCACGGTGGATAATGGTGTTATATATCACGGTGGATAATAGTGTTATATCACGGTGGATAATAGTGTTATATATCACAGTGGATAATAGTGTTATATATCATGGTGGATAATGGAAAGCTACAGTATCAGGATAATAGTGTTATATATCACGGTGGATAATGGAAAACTACAGTTTCAGGATAATAGTGTTATATATCACGGTGGATAATAGTGTTATATATCACGGTGGATAATAGTGTTATATATCACGGTGGATAATAGTGTTATATATCACGGTGGATAATAGTGTTATATCACGGTGGATAATAGTGTTATATATCACGGTGGATAATAGTGTTATATATCTTGGTGGATAATAGTGTTATATATCACGGTGGATAATAGTGTTATATATCATGTTGGATAATGGAAAGCTACAGTATCAGGATAATAGTGTTATATATCACGGTGGATAATGGTGTTAGATATCATGGTGGATAATGGAAAGCCACAGTATCAGGATAATGGTGTTATATATCACGGTGGATAATGGTGTTATATATCACGGTGGATAATAGTGTTATATATCTTGGTGGATAATAGTGTTATATATCATGGTGGATAATGGAAAGCTACAGTATCAGGATAATAGTGTTATATATCACGGTGGATAATGGTTTTAGATATCATGGTGAATAATGGAAAGCCACAGTATCAGGATAATGGTGTTATATATCACGGTGGATAATGGTGTTATATATCACGGTGGATAATAGTGTTATATATCACGGTGGATAATAGTGTTATATATCATGGTGGATAATGGAAAGCAACAGTATCAGGATAATGGTGTTATATATCACGGTGGATAATGGTGTTATATATCACGGTGGATAATAGTGTTATATATCAAGGTGGATAATAGTGTTATATATCATGGTGGATAATGGAAAGCCACAGTATCAGGATAATGGTGTTATATATCACGGTGGATAATGGTGTTATATATCACGGTGGATAATAGTGTTATATCACGGTGGATAATAGTGTTATATATCACAGTGGATAATAGTGTTATATATCATGGTGGATAATGGAAAGCTACAGTATCAGGATAATAGTGTTATATATCACGGTGGATAATGGAAAACTACAGTATCAGGATAATAGTGTTATATATCACGGTGGATAATAGTGTTATATATCACGGTGGATAATAGTGTTATATATCACGGTGGATAATAGTGTTATATCACGGTGGATAATAGTGTTATATATCACGGTGGATAATAGTGTTATATATCTTGGTGGATAATAGCGTTATATAACTTGGTGGATAATAGTGTTATATATCTTGGTGGATAATAGTGTTATATATCTTGGTGGATAATAGTGTTATATATCACGGTGGATAATGGTGTTATATATCTTGGTGGATAATAGTGTTATATATCACGGTGGATAATAGTGTTATATATCTTGGTGGATAATAGTGTTATATATCTTGGTGGATAATAGTGTTATATATCTTGGTGGATAATAGTGTTATATATCACGGTGGATAATAGTGTTATATATCACGGTGGATAATGGTGTTATATATCTTGGTGGATAATAGTGTTATATATCATGGTGGATAATGGAAAGCTACAGTATCAGGATAATAGTGTTATATATCACGGTGGATAATGGTGTTAGATATCATGGTGAATAATGGAAAGCCACAGTATCAGGATAATGGTGTTATATATCACGGTGGATAATGGTGTTATATATCACGGTGGATAATAGTGTTATATATCACGGTGGATAATAGTGTTATATATCACGGTGGATAATAGTGTTATATCACGGTGGATAATAGTGTTATATATCACGGTGGATAATGGTGTTATATATCTTGGTGGATTATTATAGTGTTATATATCATGGTGGATAATGGAAAGCTACAGTATCAGGATAATAGTGTTATATATCACGGTGGATAATGGTGTTATATATCACGGTGGATAATAGTGTTATATATCACGGTTGGATAATGGAAAGCTACAGTATCAGGATAATAGTGTTATATATCACGGTGGATAATGGTGTTATATATCTTGGTGGATTATTATAGTGTTATATATCATGGTGGATAATGGAAAGCTACAGTATCAGGATAATAGTGTTATATATCACGGTGGATAAAGGAAAGCTACAGTATCAGGATAATAGTGTTATATATCACGGTGGATAATGGAAAGCTACAGTATCAGGATAATAGTGTTATATATCACGGTGGATAATAGTGTTATATATCTTGGTGGATAATAGTGTTATATATCATGGTGGATAATGGAAAGCTACAGTATCAGGATAATAGTGTTATATATCACGGTGGATAATGGTGTTAGATATCATGGTGAATAATGGAAAGCCACAGTATCAGGATAATGGTGTTATATATCACGGTGGATAATGGTGTTATATATCACGGTGGATAATAGTGTTATATATCACGGTGGATAATAGTGTTATATATCATGGTGGATAATGGAAAGCCACAGTATCAGGATAATGGTGTTATATATCACGGTGGATAATGGTGTTATATATCACGGTGGATAATAGTGTTATATATCAAGGTGGATAATAGTGTTATATATCATGGTGGATAATGGAAAGCCACAGTATCAGGATAATGGTGTTATATATCACGGTGGATAATGGTGTTATATATCACGGTGGATAATAGTGTTATATCACGGTGGATAATAGTGTTATATATCACAGTGGATAATAGTGTTATATATCATGGTGGATAATGGAAAGCTACAGTATCAGGATAATAGTGTTATATATCACGGTGGATAATGGAAAACTACAGTATCAGGATAATAGTGTTATATATCACGGTGGATAATAGTGTTATATATCACGGTGGATAATAGTGTTATATATCACGGTGGATAATAGTGTTATATATCACAGTGGATAATAGTGTTATATCACAGTGGATAATAGTGTTATATATCACGGTGGATAATAGTGTTATATATCACGGTGGATAATAGTGTTATATCACAGTGGATAATAGTGTTATATCACGGTGGATAATAGTGTTATATATCACGGTGGATAATAGTGTTATATATCACAGTGGATAATAGTGTTATATATCACAGTGGATAATAGTGTTATATCACAGTGGATAATAGTGTTATATCACGGTGGATAATAGTGTTATATATCACGGTGGATAATAGTGTTATATATCACAGTGGATAATAGTGTTATATCACGGTGGATAATAGTGTTATATATCACGGTGGATAATAGTGTTATATATCTTGGTGGATAATAGTGTTATATAACTTGGTGGATAATAGTGTTATATATCTTGGTGGATAATAGTGTTATATATCTTGGTGGATAATAGTGTTATATATCTTGGTGGATAATGGTGTTATATATCTTGGTGGATAATAGTGTTATATATCACGGTGGATAATAGTGTTATATATCTTGGTGGATAATAGTGTTATATATCTTGGTGGATAATAGTGTTATATATCTTGGTGGATAATAGTGTTATATATCTTGGTGGATAATAGTGTTATATATCACGGTGGATAATAGTGTTATATATCACGGTGGATAATAGTGTTATATCACGGTGGATAATAGTGTTATATATCACGGTGGATAATGGTGTTATATATCTTGGTGGATTATTATAGTGTTATATATCATGGTGGATAATGGAAAGCTACAGTATCAGGATAATAGTGTTATATATCACGGTGGATAATGGTGTTATATATCACGGTGGATAATAGTGTTATATATCACGGTTGGATAATGGAAAGCTACAGTATCAGGATAATAGTGTTATATATCACGGTGGATAATGGTGTTATATATCTTGGTGGATTATTATAGTGTTATATATCATGGTGGATAATGGAAAGCTACAGTATCAGGATAATAGTGTTATATATCACGGTGGATAAAGGAAAGCTACAGTATCAGGATAATAGTGTTATATATCACGGTGGATAATGGAAAGCTACAGTATCAGGATAATAGTGTTATATATCACGGTGGATAATAGTGTTATATATCTTGGTGGATAATAGTGTTATATATCATGGTGGATAATGGAAAGCTACAGTATCAGGATAATAGTGTTATATATCACGGTGGATAATGGTGTTAGATATCATGGTGAATAATGGAAAGCCACAGTATCAGGATAATGGTGTTATATATCACGGTGGATAATGGTGTTATATATCACGGTGGATAATAGTGTTATATATCACGGTGGATAATAGTGTTATATATCATGGTGGATAATGGAAAGCCACAGTATCAGGATAATGGTGTTATATATCACGGTGGATAATGGTGTTATATATCACGGTGGATAATAGTGTTATGTATCAAGGTGGATAATAGTGTTATATATCATGGTGGATAATGGAAAGCCACAGTATCAGGATAATGGTGTTATATATCACGGTGGATAATGGTGTTATATATCACGGTGGATAATAGTGTTATATCACGGTGGATAATAGTGTTATATATCACAGTGGATAATAGTGTTATATATCATGGTGGATAATGGAAAGCTACAGTATCAGGATAATAGTGTTATATATCACGGTGGATAATGGAAAACTACAGTATCAGGATAATAGTGTTATATATCACGGTGGATAATAGTGTTATATATCACGGTGGATAATAGTGTTATATATCACGGTGGATAATAGTGTTATATATCACAGTGGATAATAGTGTTATATCACAGTGGATAATAGTGTTATATATCACGGTGGATAATAGTGTTATATATCACGGTGGATAATAGTGTTATATCACAGTGGATAATAGTGTTATATCACGGTGGATAATAGTGTTATATATCACGGTGGATAATAGTGTTATATATCACGGTGGATAATGGTGTTATATATTTTGGTGGATTATTATAGTGTTATATATCATGGTGGATAATGGAAAGCTACAGTATCAGGATAATAGTGTTATATATCACGGTGGATAATGGTGTTATATATCACGGTGGATAATAGTGTTATATATCACGGTTGGATAATGGAAAGCTACAGTATCAGGATAATAGTGTTATATATCACGGTGGATAATGGTGTTATATATCTTGGTGGATTATTATAGTGTTATATATCATGGTGGATAATGGAAAGCTACAGTATCAGGATAATAGTGTTATATATCACGGTGGATAAAGGAAAGCTACAGTATCAGGATAATAGTGTTATATATCACGGTGGATAATGGAAAGCTACAGTATCAGGATAATAGTGTTATATATCACGGTGGATAATAGTGTTATATATCTTGGTGGATAATAGTGTTATATATCATGGTGGATAATGGAAAGCTACAGTATCAGGATAATAGTGTTATATATCACGGTGGATAATGGTGTTAGATATCATGGTGAATAATGGAAAGCCACAGTATCAGGATAATGGTGTTATATATCACGGTGGATAATGGTGTTATATATCACTGTGGATAATAGTGTTATATATCACGGTGGATAATAGTGTTATATATCATGGTGGATAATGGAAAGCCACAGTATCAGGATAATGGTGTTATATATCACGGTGGATAATGGTGTTATATATCACGGTGGATAATAGTGTTATATATCAAGGTGGATAATAGTGTTATATATCATGGTGGATAATGGAAAGCCACAGTATCAGGATAATGGTGTTATATATCACGGTGGATAATGGTGTTATATATCACGGTGGATAATAGTGTTATATCACGGTGGATAATAGTGTTATATATCACAGTGGATAATAGTGTTATATATCATGGTGGATAATGGAAAGCTACAGTATCAGGATAATAGTGTTATATATCACGGTGGATAATGGAAAACTACAGTATCAGGATAATAGTGTTATATATCACGGTGGATAATAGTGTTATATATCACGGTGGATAATAGTGTTATATATCACGGTGGATAATAGTGTTATATATCACAGTGGATAATAGTGTTATATCACAGTGGATAATAGTGTTATATATCACGGTGGATAATAGTGTTATATATCACGGTGGATAATAGTGTTATATCACAGTGGATAATAGTGTTATATCACGGTGGATAATAGTGTTATATATCACGGTGGATAATAGTGTTATATATCACAGTGGATAATAGTGTTATATATCACAGTGGATAATAGTGTTATATCACAGTGGATAATAGTGTTATATCACGGTGGATAATAGTGTTATATATCACGGTGGATAATAGTGTTATATATCACAGTGGATAATAGTGTTATATCACGGTGGATAATAGTGTTATATATCACGGTGGATAATAGTGTTATATATCTTGGTGGATAATAGTGTTATATAACTTGGTGGATAATAGTGTTATATATCTTGGTGGATAATAGTGTTATATATCTTGGTGGATAATAGTGTTATATATCACGGTGGATAATGGTGTTATATATCACGGTGGATAATAGTGTTATATATCAAGGTGGATAATAGTGTTATATATCATGGTGGATAATGGAAAGCCACAGTATCAGGATAATGGTGTTATATATCACGGTGGATAATGGTGTTATATATCACGGTGGATAATAGTGTTATATCACGGTGGATAATAGTGTTATATATCACAGTGGATAATAGTGTTATATATCATGGTGGATAATGGAAAGCTACAGTATCAGGATAATAGTGTTATATATCACGGTGGATAATGGAAAACTACAGTATCAGGATAATAGTGTTATATATCACGGTGGATAATAGTGTTATATATCACGGTGGATAATAGTGTTATATATCACGGTGGATAATAGTGTTATATATCACAGTGGATAATAGTGTTATATCACAGTGGATAATAGTGTTATATATCACGGTGGATAATAGTGTTATATATCACGGTGGATAATAGTGTTATATCACAGTGGATAATAGTGTTATATCACGGTGGATAATAGTGTTATATATCACGGTGGATAATAGTGTTATATATCACAGTGGATAATAGTGTTATATATCACAGTGGATAATAGTGTTATATCACAGTGGATAATAGTGTTATATCACGGTGGATAATAGTGTTATATATCACGGTGGATAATAGTGTTATATATCACAGTGGATAATAGTGTTATATCACGGTGGATAATAGTGTTATATATCACGGTGGATAATAGTGTTATATATCTTGGTGGATAATAGTGTTATATAACTTGGTGGATAATAGTGTTATATATCTTGGTGGATAATAGTGTTATATATCTTGGTGGATAATAGTGTTATATATCACGGTGGATAATGGTGTTATATATCTTGGTGGATAATAGTGTTATATATCACGGTGGATAATAGTGTTATATATCTTGGTGGATAATAGTGTTATATATCTTGGTGGATAATAGTGTTATATATCTTGGTGGATAATAGTGTTATATATCTTGGTGGATAATAGTGTTATATATCACGGTGGATAATGGTGTTATATATCTTGGTGGATAATTGTGTTATATATCACGGTGGATAATGGAAAGCTACAGTATGAGGATAATAGTGTTATATATCACGGTGGATAATGGTGTTATATATCTTGGTGGATAATAGTGTTATATATCTCGGTGGATAATGGAAAGCTACAGTATCAGGATAATAGTGTTATATATCACGGTGGATAATGGAAAGCTACAGTATCAGGATAATAGTGTTATATATCACGGTGGATAATGGAAAGCAACAGTATCAGTATAATAGTGTTATATATCACGGTGGATAATGGTGTTATATATCACGGTGGATAATAGTGTTATATATCACGGTGGATAATGGAAAGCTACAGTATCAGGATAATAGTGTTATATATCACGGTGGATAATGGTGTTATATATCTTGGTTGATAATTGTGTTATATATCACGGTGGATAATGGAAAGCTACAGTATGAGGATAATAGTGTTATATATCACGGTGGATAATGGTGTTATATATCTTGGTGGATAATAGTGTTATATATCTCGGTGGATAATGGAAAGCTACAGTATCAGGATAATAGTGTTATATATCACGGTGGATAATGGAAAGCCACAGTATCAGGATAATAGTGTTATATATCACGGTGGATAATGGAAAGCTACAGTATCAGGATAATAGTGTTATATATCACGGTGGATAATGGAAAGCAACAGTATCAGGATAATAGTGTTATATATCACGGTGGATAATGGTGTTATATATCACGGTGGATAATAGTGTTATATATCACGGTGGATAATGGAAAGCTACAGTATCAGGATAATAGTGTTATATATCACGGTGGATAATGGTGTTATATATCTTGGTGGATTATAGTGTTATATATCACGGTGGATAATGGAAAGCTACAGTATCAGGATAATAGTGTTATATATCACGGTGGATAATGGTGTTATATATCACGGTGGATAATAGTGTTATAATGGAAAGCTACAGTATCAGGATAATAGTGTTATATACCACGGTGGATAATGGAAAGCTACAGTATCAGGATAATAGTGTTATATATCACGGTGGATAAAGGAAAGCTACAGTATCAGGATAATAGTGTTATATATCACGGTGGATAATGGAAAGCTACAGTATCAGGATAATAGTGTTATATATCACGGTGGATAATAGTGTTATATATCTTGGTGGATAATAGTGTTATATATCATGGTGGATAATGGAAAGCTACAGTATCAGGATAATAGTGTTATATATCACGGTGGATAATGGTGTTAGATATCATGGTGAATAATGGAAAGCCACAGTATCAGGATAATGGTGTTATATATCACGGTGGATAATGGTGTTATATATCACTGTGGATAATAGTGTTATATATCACGGTGGATAATAGTGTTATATATCATGGTGGATAATGGAAAGCCACAGTATCAGGATAATGGTGTTATATATCACGGTGGATAATGGTGTTATATATCACGGTGGATAATAGTGTTATATATCAAGGTGGATAATAGTGTTATATATCATGGTGGATAATGGAAAGCCACAGTATCAGGATAATGGTGTTATATATCACGGTGGATAATGGTGTTATATATCACGGTGGATAATAGTGTTATATCACGGTGGATAATAGTGTTATATATCACAGTGGATAATAGTGTTATATATCATGGTGGATAATGGAAAGCTACAGTATCAGGATAATAGTGTTATATATCACGGTGGATAATGGAAAACTACAGTATCAGGATAATAGTGTTATATATCACGGTGGATAATAGTGTTATATATCACGGTGGATAATAGTGTTATATATCACGGTGGATAATAGTGTTATATATCACAGTGGATAATAGTGTTATATCACAGTGGATAATAGTGTTATATATCACGGTGGATAATAGTGTTATATATCACGGTGGATAATAGTGTTATATCACAGTGGATAATAGTGTTATATCACGGTGGATAATAGTGTTATATATCACGGTGGATAATAGTGTTATATATCACAGTGGATAATAGTGTTATATATCACAGTGGATAATAGTGTTATATCACAGTGGATAATAGTGTTATATCACGGTGGATAATAGTGTTATATATCACGGTGGATAATAGTGTTATATATCACAGTGGATAATAGTGTTATATCACGGTGGATAATAGTGTTATATATCACGGTGGATAATAGTGTTATATATCTTGGTGGATAATAGTGTTATATAACTTGGTGGATAATAGTGTTATATATCTTGGTGGATAATAGTGTTATATATCTTGGTGGATAATAGTGTTATATATCACGGTGGATAATGGTGTTATATATCACGGTGGATAATAGTGTTATATATCAAGGTGGATAATAGTGTTATATATCATGGTGGATAATGGAAAGCCACAGTATCAGGATAATGGTGTTATATATCACGGTGGATAATGGTGTTATATATCACGGTGGATAATAGTGTTATATCACGGTGGATAATAGTGTTATATATCACAGTGGATAATAGTGTTATATATCATGGTGGATAATGGAAAGCTACAGTATCAGGATAATAGTGTTATATATCACGGTGGATAATGGAAAACTACAGTATCAGGATAATAGTGTTATATATCACGGTGGATAATAGTGTTATATATCACGGTGGATAATAGTGTTATATATCACGGTGGATAATAGTGTTATATATCACAGTGGATAATAGTGTTATATCACAGTGGATAATAGTGTTATATATCACGGTGGATAATAGTGTTATATATCACGGTGGATAATAGTGTTATATCACAGTGGATAATAGTGTTATATCACGGTGGATAATAGTGTTATATATCACGGTGGATAATAGTGTTATATATCACAGTGGATAATAGTGTTATATATCACAGTGGATAATAGTGTTATATCACAGTGGATAATAGTGTTATATCACGGTGGATAATAGTGTTATATATCACGGTGGATAATAGTGTTATATATCACAGTGGATAATAGTGTTATATCACGGTGGATAATAGTGTTATATATCACGGTGGATAATAGTGTTATATATCTTGGTGGATAATAGTGTTATATAACTTGGTGGATAATAGTGTTATATATCTTGGTGGATAATAGTGTTATATATCTTGGTGGATAATAGTGTTATATATCACGGTGGATAATGGTGTTATATATCTTGGTGGATAATAGTGTTATATATCACGGTGGATAATAGTGTTATATATCTTGGTGGATAATAGTGTTATATATCTTGGTGGATAATAGTGTTATATATCTTGGTGGATAATAGTGTTATATATCTTGGTGGATAATAGTGTTATATATCACGGTGGATAATGGTGTTATATATCTTGGTGGATAATTGTGTTATATATCACGGTGGATAATGGAAAGCTACAGTATGAGGATAATAGTGTTATATATCACGGTGGATAATGGTGTTATATATCTTGGTGGATAATAGTGTTATATATCTCGGTGGATAATGGAAAGCTACAGTATCAGGATAATAGTGTTATATATCACGGTGGATAATGGAAAGCTACAGTATCAGGATAATAGTGTTATATATCACGGTGGATAATGGAAAGCAACAGTATCAGTATAATAGTGTTATATATCACGGTGGATAATGGTGTTATATATCACGGTGGATAATAGTGTTATATATCACGGTGGATAATGGAAAGCTACAGTATCAGGATAATAGTGTTATATATCACGGTGGATAATGGTGTTATATATCTTGGTGGATAATAGTGTTATATATCTCGGTGGATAATGGAAAGCTACAGTATCAGGATAATAGTGTTATATATCACGGTGGATAATGGAAAGCCACAGTATCAGGATAATAGTGTTATATATCACGGTGGATAATGGAAAGCTACAGTATCAGGATAATAGTGTTATATATCACGGTGGATAATGGAAAGCAACAGTATCAGGATAATAGTGTTATATATCACGGTGGATAATGGTGTTATATATCACGGTGGATAATAGTGTTATATATCACGGTGGATAATGGAAAGCTACAGTATCAGGATAATAGTGTTATATATCACGGTGGATAATGGTGTTATATATCTTGGTGGATTATAGTGTTATATATCACGGTGGATAATGGAAAGCTACAGTATCAGGATAATAGTGTTATATATCACGGTGGATAATGGTGTTATATATCACGGTGGATAATAGTGTTATAATGGAAAGCTACAGTATCAGGATAATAGTGTTATATACCACGGTGGATAATGGAAAGCTACAGTATCAGGATAATAGTGTTATATATCACGGTGGATAATAGTGTTATATATCTTGGTGGATAATAGTGTTATATATCACGGTGGATAATGGTGTTATATATCTTGGTGGATAATAGTGTTATATATCACGGTGGATAATGGAAAGCTACAGTATCAGGATAATAGTGTTATATATCACGGTGGATAATGGAAAGCTACAGTATCAGGATAATAGTGTTATATAATCACGGTGGATAATGGCACTTTTAAGTAGGACAAAGAAAATCAGTGTGTTTCAAAATGTTGTATAGTTTCTGAATGAACACTGAAGTGCTCAATTACACTATATCAAAGGATATCTAATTAAGTGCTCAATTACACCATATCAAAGGATATCTAATTAAGTGCTCAATTACACCATATCAAAGGATATCTAATTAAGTGCTCAATTACACCATATCAAAGGATATCTAATTAAGAATGCAAATACATTTGTTAAGACATACACACCAAACGTTTCTTCCACTAACCCAAAAGTAGAGGAAAAGCATTGTCTCAAAGGAGGGTGGTGTGATCGTTCAGCTAGAAATAAAACGCTACATCAGCCCTTATTGAAACCCATAATGACTTTACTTCACATGATCCAGGTCCTCAAATAACATTAGACCCAAACCCCTCTTTACTAATCCCATGTCTTAATGAATACTTCTGAAACACTTAGGCCTGCTTGATTGAAGCCTTGGTTGTTATTAATTAACAATTAAACATATAATTTACTTGTAAACACTTGACAAGCAACAAAATGGGTAGTTTATGTCCTAAATTAATTATTTGATTTTAAGTTAATTAGAGGGTTTAATCCTCATTACCAGACATTTGTAATGACAAACATCGTTAACCAATTACATTTTTGTCGTGACAGGTCTCTCCAATGTTAATAGATATGAATCATTTATTTCATTTCAGAGCGATATGCAAATAAGTTGACAGTTGCTAATGCAAAAGTGTTGTAGGGCGATGTTGTAGAGTCTGGAGCCAATGGGAAGGCTCAGTCATATCTGATAAAGAGCCCACATGTAAAACAAACTCATTCATATTAATGTAGAGGATTCTATCTCGTATACATCGTAGTACTTTTTGGTTTGGTATGTATTCTACTGTGTCATTTCATGTATTGCTTTGTAAAGTGCATCCATATATACATCATATCCCTTGTTAAATGCAACTAAT